>NW_026975178.1:0-141193 GCF_030014295.1 Loxodonta africana | reverse complement strand
CTGAGATGATGAGTGGCTGGAGACCAGGGTGGACTCTTGAGACCCAGGATAGACCCCTGGCAGGTATGTGTCAATGTTTTCTGCCCATGGCACTCAGCCGGGTATTTGCATAGAATGTTCTCCGCGGAATTAGTAGTCTCCGGAGAGGCTGCTGCATGTCAGCAAGCTTCACCTGGCCAGGTCCGCCCGTGATGTAGCTCCCCAATCAATGGCTACTCTCTAGACCTTCCAGATAGACTAGCAGATCTTCTCTGCCCATGGGCAACCAGTAGAGCCAGAGGCCTTCCCCCTTTGCTCTTTCGTCTCTAGGCCCTCTGTCAGGCACTCCAAGGTGTGAAGTGACAAGGGGGAGAAGGAAGAGATTTCAGAGAACGAACACATCCAGAGAGAGACAGAGAGAGGCAAGAGATGCTGAGTGGGGATGCCTTGCGTAGTGATATCCTGAGGAAAGTGGGAAAGAGGTACCTGGCCTGCTGTGCCAATGCCCTGAAGCAGTCCGCACCAGGGGCTCCCTTGTGCCTGCGTAGCCTTTCCCAGGGTGTGCTCAAATCCTGTGGCCACTAGGTGTCATAGGTCACACTGGAGGGCCCTGTGTCATCTGCCTGGCGGGCCGGATCTCTGCCATTGGCTCAAGTCTTGTCAGCAGGCCCATCACAAGCTCCGCCCACTCTTGCGGGGGGGGACTGTCTCTATGGTGATGGCAAAGGAGTCTTAGCCCCGCCCACCTGGCCTTGACTTCACCTACCTGGCCCGCTGACCCTCACTCAGACCTCTGTGTTGCTCCAAATGAATGTCCGCCAGTGCCCGGGTGTCAGCATCTGGGATAAAGGATTCGGGACCTTGCCTGGGGCAGAAGGCAGCCTAGGTCAGCGGGTACCTGGAAGTCTACTGCCTCGTGACACTGCTGCCAGTGACAAATGGTGACTCCCACACTCACATATCGCCTGGTGGCAGAATGATAGTGATGGGCAGAGAAACATGGCTCCGGAGCACACGTTCCGTGGGGCACCAGCCAAAGCAAAGGCCAGGGCCGGTAGTGGACGTCGTGGAGCTGAATGGCGAGCCAGTGAAGGGCGCAAGGGTCCCTCCTGTATGTGGCGAACAGGTCATCCGTGTCCCCACGTCCATAAACCATGGGACTGCTGGGGCCCAGGCTGCCAGGATTTCGGCCTTGCCTTCGGAGCCCGGCCACATACGCGGCCTTGCAGCGGAGGCGGGGACATGTAGACAGCCAAAATTTGGAAAATGGCAGTGTTTCCTCGAGTTCCCGGGCATCGGCCTTTTAGAGCGGCTTGCTTTTTCTCCTGGTAGGAGAGGGCCCTGACGGAGAAAGGCAGGATTACGTGTGCAGGAAAGGTGTGTGCTGAGAGGGTGACGACGTTGAGACCATGTTGGGATCTTTAGTCCCAGGAGAGGCCCCTGGCGGATGTGGGTCAGTGTTGTCTACCCATCCCACTTGGCGGGGGGAGGTTTTCACCATACAAAGCAGCAGCGGAATTATTCGTCGCCGGAGGGGTTGCATCTGCCCACAAGCTCCACCTGGCCAGGGTCCGCCCCTACTGTATTGTCCATGTCAGTCAACAGAAGCTAAGACCTTCCAGAGAGACTACCTGCTCTTCTCTACCCACGGGGAAGCAGTACAGCCAGAAGCCTCCCCCGTTCCATCTCTAGGCTCTCTCTCAGGCCCCTCATACTTGTGATGTGTCTCAGGGGTAGAAGGAAGAGATTTCTCCGAATGAACACATACACAGAGGGGCCATAGATGCTGAGGAAGGGCGCCTTGCCTACCGATATCCTAGCGTAAGTGGAAAAGTGGTACCTGCCTGCTGGCCCCGTGTGTCGAACGTGTCCACATCAGGGGCTGCCTACTGTGAGGTGATTCCCTGGGTGCCCTGGATTTTGTGGCCCAAAAGAGAAGGGGCCGTCGTGTGTCCATGGGTAAAATGGAGGGCACTGCGGAAGTGGCCGCTTAGGCTGGACCTCTCCTCTTGGCTCGGTGTTTGTGACCCGTCCCCGTCAGAAGTTCTGGCCAGCCTTGCGGTGGCTGTCTCCATGGTGATTGGGAAAGAAGCCTTAGGCCCCGCACTCAGCCGTCACCTGGCCTACCTGGACTCTTTAGCCTCATCTAGACCGCTGTGTGGATGAAAGAATGAATGTCAGCCAATGACCACATGTCCTCGTTGCCTTTGAAGGATTAGGCTCCTTGCCTGGGCAGAAGACAGCCAAGGTCAGCCTGAGCCTAGACACCTAGTGACCTGTGACACTGCAGGCAGTGACAGATGTTGATTTTCATGCTCATGTATCCGCAGGTGGCGGATTCAGAGTGGTCGGAGAAGAAGTGTAAGTAGGGATGACACAGACACGAGGGCACGGGCCAAAGGTCAGGGAAAATAGCTGAGATCGTGGAGCTCTAGCGGAGCCAGTGTAGGGCCCAGGCCTCCCTCCTGTACGTGGCAAAGAGGTGATCCATATGCCGCCATGCGCAGACTCTGGACTGCTGGGGCCCTGGACGCCCGGATTGCGGCCTTGTCTTCGGAGAAGTGACACACATGCACTGTGGCAGCGGAGGCTGTGGCCCAGCAGAGGGCAAAATCTTGAAAATGCGGGCTTCAGTTGACTTTGCCTGTGCTCTCCTTTGGCTGAGTGCCATCGTGTGTTTCCTAGCAGGAGAAGGCATTCGTGGAGAGAGGCGGATTCCATGTGTGCAGGCAAAGTGTGTGCTGAGATGATGAGTGGCTGGAGACCAGGGTGGACTCTTGAGACCCAGGATAGACCCCTGGCAGGTATGTGTCAATGTTTTCTGCCCATGGCACTCAGCCGGGTATTTGCATAGAATGTTCTCCGCGGAATTAGTAGTCTCCGGAGAGGCTGCTGCATGTCAGCAAGCTTCACCTGGCCAGGTCCGCCCGTGATGTAGCTCCCCAATCAATGGCTACTCTCTAGACCTTCCAGATAGACTAGCAGATCTTCTCTGCCCATGGGCAACCAGTAGAGCCAGAGGCCTTCCCCCTTTGCTCTTTCGTCTCTAGGCCCTCTGTCAGGCACTCCAAGGTGTGAAGTGACAAGGGGGAGAAGGAAGAGATTTCAGAGAACGAACACATCCAGAGAGAGACAGAGAGAGGCAAGAGATGCTGAGTGGGGATGCCTTGCGTAGTGATATCCTGAGGAAAGTGGGAAAGAGGTACCTGGCCTGCTGTGCCAATGCCCTGAAGCAGTCCGCACCAGGGGCTCCCTTGTGCCTGCGTAGCCTTTCCCAGGGTGTGCTGAAATCCTGTGGCCACTAGGTGTCATAGGTCACACTGGAGGGCCCTGTGTCATCTGCCTGGCGGGCCGGATCTCTGCCATTGGCTCAAGTCTTGTCAGCAGGCCCATCAGAAGCTCCGCCCACTCTTGCGGGGGGGGACTGTCTCTATGGTGATGGCAAAGGAGTCTTAGCCCCGCCCACCTGGCCTTGACTTCACCTACCTGGCCCGCTGACCCTCACTCAGACCTCTGTGTTGCTCCAAATGAATGTCCGCCAGTGCCCGGGTGTCAGCATCTGGGATAAAGGATTCGGGACCTTGCCTGGGGCAGAAGCCAGCCTAGGTCAGCGGGTACCTGGAAGTCTACTGCCTCGTGACACTGCTGCCAGTGACAAATGGTGACTCCCACACTCACATATCGCCTGGTGGCAGAATGATAGTGATGGGCGGAGAAACATGGCTCCGGAGCACACGTTCCGTGGGGCACCAGCCAAAGCAAAGGCCAGGGCCGGTAGTGGACGTCGTGGAGCTGAATGGCGAGCCAGTGAAGGGCGCAAGGGTCCCTCCTGTATGTGGCGAACAGGTCATCCGTGTCCCCACGTCCATAAACCATGGGACTGCTGGGGCCCAGGCTGCCAGGATTTCGGCCTTGCCTTCGGAGCCCGGCCACATACGCGGCCTTGCAGCGGAGGCGGGGACATGTAGACAGCCAAAATTTGGAAAATGGCAGTGTTTCCTCGAGTTCCCGGGCATCGGCCTTTTAGAGCGGCTTGCTTTTTCTCCTGGTAGGAGAGGGCCCTGATGGAGAAAGGCAGGATTACGTGTGCAGGAAAGGTGTGTGCTGAGAGGGTGACGACGTTGAGACCATGTTGGGATCTTTAGTCCCAGGAGAGGCCCCTGGCGGGTGTGGGTCAGTGTTCTCTACCCATCCCACTTGGCGGGGGGAGGTTTTCACCATACAAAGCAGCAGCGGAATTATTCGTCGCCGGAGGGGTTGCATCTGCCCACAAGCTCCACCTGGCCAGGGTCCGCCCCTACTGTATTGTCCATGTCAGTCAACAGAAGCTAAGACCTTCCAGAGAGACTACCTGCTCTTCTCTACCCACGGGGAAGCAGTACAGCCAGAAGCCTCCCCCGTTCCATCTCTAGGCTCTCTCTCAGGCCCCTCATACTTGTGATGTGTCTCAGGGGTAGAAGGAAGAGATTTCTCCGAATGAACACATACACAGAGGGGCCATAGATGCTGAGGAAGGGCGCCTTGCCTACTGATATCCTAGCGTAAGTGGAAAAGTGGTAACTGCCTGCTGGCCCCGTGTGTGGAACGTGTCCACATCAGGGGCTGCCTACTGTGAGGTGATTCCCTGGGTGCCCTGGATTTTGTGGCCCAAAAGAGAAGGGGCCGTCGTGTGTCCATGGGTAAAATGGAGGGCAGTGCGGAAGTGGCCGCTTAGGCTGGACCTCTCCTATTGGCTCGGTGTTTGTGACCCGTCCCCGTCAGAAGTTCCGGCCAGCCTTGCGGTGGCTGTCTCCATGGTGATTGGGAAAGAAGCCTTAGGCCCCGCACTCAGCCGTCACCTGGCCTACCTGGCCTCTTTAGCCTCATCTAGACCGCTGTGTGGATGAAAGAATGAATGTCGGCCAATGACCACATGTCCTCGTTGCCTTTGAAGGATTAGGCTCCTTGCCTGGGCAGAAGACAGCCAAGGTCAGCCTGAGCCTAGACACCTAGTGACCTGTGACACTGCAGGCAGTGACAGATGTTGATTTTCATGCTCATGTATCCGCAGGTGGCGGATTCAGAGTGGTCGGAGAAGAAGTGTAAGTAGGGATGACACAGACACGAGGGCACGGGCCAAAGGTCAGGGAAAATAGCTGAGATCGTGGAGCTCTAGCGGAGCCAGTGTAGGGCCCAGGCCTCCCTCCTGTACGTGGCAAAGAGGTGATCCATATGCCGCCATGCGCAGACTCTGGACTGCTGGGGCCCTGGACGCCCGGATTGCGGCCTTGTCTTCGGAGAAGTGACACACATGCACTGTGGCAGCGGAGGCTGTGGCCCAGCAGAGGGCAAAATCTTGAAAATGCGGGCTTCAGTTGACTTTGCCTGTGCTCTCCTTTGGCTGAGTGCCATCGTGTGTTTCCTAGCAGGAGAAGGCATTCGTGGAGAGAGGCGGATTCCATGTGTGCAGGCAAAGTGTGTGCTGAGATGATGAGTGGCTGGAGACCAGGGTGGACTCTTGAGACCCAGGATAGACCCCTGGCAGGTATGTGTCAATGTTTTCTGCCCATGGCACTCAGCCGGGTATTTGCATAGAATGTTCTCCGCGGAATTAGTAGTCTCCGGAGAGGCTGCTGCATGTCAGCAAGCTTCACCTGGCCAGGACCGCCCGTGATGTAGCTCCCCAATCAATGGCTACTCTCTAGACCTTCCAGATAGACTAGCAGATCTTCTCTGCCCATGGGCAACCAGTAGAGCCAGAGGCCTTCCCCCTTTGCTCTTTCGTCTCTAGGCCCTCTGTCAGGCACTCCAAGGTGTGAAGTGACAAAGAGGGAGAAGGAAGAGATTTCAGAGAACGAACACATCCAGAGAGAGACAGAGAGAGGCAAGAGATGCTGAGTGGGGATGCCTTGCGTAGTGATATCCTGAGGAAAGTGGGAAAGAGGTACCTGGCCTGCTGTGCCAATGCCCTGAAGCAGTCCGCACCAGGGGCTCCCTTGTGCCTGCGTAGCCTTTCCCAGGGTGTGCTCAAATCCTGTGGCCACTAGGTGTCATAGGTCACACTGGAGGGCCCTGTGTCATCTGCCTGGCGGGCCGGATCTCCGCCATTGGCTCAAGTCTTGTCAGCAGGCCCATCACAAGCTCCGCCCACTCTTGCGGGGGGGGACTGTCTCTATGGTGATGGCAAAGGAGTCTTAGCCCCGCCCACCTGGCCTTGACTTCACCTACCTGGCCCGCTGACCCTCACTCAGACCTCTGTGTTGCTCCAAATGAATGTCCGCCAGTGCCCGGGTGTCAGCATCTGGGATAAAGGATTCGGGACCTTGCCTGGGGCAGAAGGCAGCCTAGGTCAGCGGGTACCTGGAAGTCTACTGCCTCGTGACACTGCTGCCAGTGACAAATGGTGACTCCCACACTCACATATCGCCTGGTGGCAGAATGATAGTGATGGGCGGAGAAACATGGCTCCGGAGCACACGTTCCGTGGGGCACCAGCCAAAGCAAAGGCTAGGGCCGGTAGTGGACGTCGTGGAGCTGAATGGCGAGCCAGTGAAGGGCCCAAGGGTCCCTCCTGTATGTGGCGAACAGGTCATCCGTGTCCCCACGTCCATAAACCATGGGACTGCTGGGGCCCAGGCTGCCAGGATTTCGGCCTTGCCTTCGGAGCCCAGCCACATACGCGGCCTTGCAGCGGAGGCGGGGACATGTAGACAGCCAAAATTTGGAAAATGGCAGTGTTTCCTCGAGTTCCCGGGCATCGGCCTTTTAGAGCGGCTTGCTTTTTCTCCTGGTAGGAGAGGGCCCTGATGGAGAAAGGCAGGATTACGTGTGCAGGAAAGGTGTGTGCTGAGAGGGTGACGACGTTGAGACCATGTTGGGATCTTTAGTCCCAGGAGAGGCCCCTGGCGGGTGTGGGTCAGTGTTCTCTACCCATCCCACTTGGCGGGGGGAGGTTTTCACCATACAAAGCAGCAGCGGAATTATTCGTCGCCGGAGGGGTTGCATCTGCCCACAAGCTCCACCTGGCCAGGGTCCGCCCCTACTGTATTGTCCATGTCAGTCAACAGAAGCTAAGACCTTCCAGAGAGACTACCTGCTCTTCTCTACCCACGGGGAAGCAGTACAGCCAGAAGCCTCCCCCGTTCCATCTCTAGGCTCTCTCTCAGGCCCCTCATACTTGTGATGTGTCTCAGGGGTCGAAGGAAGAGATTTCTCCAAATGAACACATACACAGAGGGGCCATAGATGCTGAGGAAGGGCGCCTTGCCTACTGATATCCTAGCGTAAGTGGAAAAGTGGTACCTGCCTGCTGGCCCCGTGTGTGGAACGTGTCCACATCAGGGGCTGCCTACTGTGAGGTGATTCCCCGGGTGCCCTGGATTTTGTGGCCCAAAAGAGAAGGGGCCGTCGTGTGTCCATGGGTAAAATGGCAGTGCGGAAGTGGCCGCTTAGGCTGGACCTCTCCTATTGGCTCGGTGTTTGTGACCCGTCCCCGTCAGAAGTTCCGGCCAGCCTTGCGGTGGCTGTCTCCATGGTGATTGGGAAAGAAGCCTTAGGCCCCGCACTCAGCCGTCACCTGGCCTACCTGGCCTCTTTAGCCTCATCTAGACCGCTGTGTGGATGAAAGAATGAATGTCGGCCAATGACCACATGTCCTCGTTGCCTTTGAAGGATTAGGCTCCTTGCCTGGGCAGAAGACAGCCAAGGTCAGCCTGAGCCTAGACACCTAGTGACCTGTGACACTGCAGGCAGTGACAGATGTTGATTTTCATGCTCATGTATCCGCAGGTGGCGGATTCAGAGTGGTCGGAGAAGAAGTGTAAGTAGGGATGACACAGACACGAGGGCACGGGCCAAAGGTCAGGGAAAATAGCTGAGATCGTGGAGCTCTAGCGGAGCCAGTGTAGGGCCCAGGCCTCCCTCCTGTACGTGGCAAAGAGGTGATCCATATGCCGCCATGCGCAGACTCTGGACTGCTGGGGCCCTGGACGCCCGGATTGCGGCCTTGTCTTCGGAGAAGTGACACACATGCACTGTGGCAGCGGAGGCTGTGGCCCAGCAGAGGGCAAAATCTTGAAAATGCGGGCTTCAGTTGACTTTGCCTGTGCTCTCCTTTGGCTGAGTGCCATCGTGTGTTTCCTAGCAGGAGAAGGCATTCGTGGAGAGAGGCGGATTCCATGTGTGCAGGCAAAGTGTGTGCTGAGATGATGAGTGGCTGGAGACCAGGGTGGACTCTTGAGACCCAGGATAGACCCCTGGCAGGTATGTGTCAATGTTTTCTGCCCATGGCACTCAGCCGGGTATTTGCATAGAATGTTCTCCGCGGAATTAGTAGTCTCCGGAGAGGCTGCTGCATGTCAGCAAGCTTCACCTGGCCAGGTCCGCCCGTGATGTAGCTCCCCAATCAATGGCTACTCTCTAGACCTTCCAGATAGACTAGCAGATCTTCTCTGCCCATGGGCAACCAGTAGAGCCAGAGGCCTTCCCCCTTTGCTCTTTCGTCTCTAGGCCCTCTGTCAGGCACTCCAAGGTGTGAAGTGACAAGGGGGAGAAGGAAGAGATTTCAGAGAACGAACACATCCAGAGAGAGACAGAGAGAGGCAAGAGATGCTGAGTGGGGATGCCTTGCGTAGTGATATCCTGAGGAAAGTGGGAAAGAGGTACCTGGCCTGCTGTGCCAATGCCCTGAAGCAGTCCGCACCAGGGGCTCCCTTGTGCCTGCGTAGCCTTTCCCAGGGTGTGCTCAAATCCTGTGGCCACTAGGTGTCATAGGTCACACTGGAGGGCCCTGTGTCATCTGCCTGGCGGGCCGGATCTCTGCCATTGGCTCAAGTCTTGTCAGCAGGCCCATCACAAGCTCCGCCCACTCTTGCGGGGGGGGACTGTCTCTATGGTGGTGGCAAAGGAGTCTTAGCCCCGCCCACCTGGCCTTGACTTCACCTACCTGGCCCCCTGACCCTCACTCAGACCTCTGTGTTGCTCCAAATGAATGTCCGCCAGTGCCCGGGTGTCAGCATCTGGGATAAAGGATTCGGGACCTTGCCTGGGGCAGAAGGCAGCCTAGGTCAGCGGGTACCTGGAAGTCTACTGCCTCGTGACACTGCTGCCAGTGACAAATGGTGACTCCCACACTCACATATCGCCTGGTGGCAGAATGATAGTGATGGGCAGAGAAACATGGCTCCGGAGCACACGTTCCGTGGGGCACCAGCCAAAGCAAAGGCCAGGGCCGGTAGTGGACGTCGTGGAGCTGAATGGCGAGCCAGTGAAGGGCGCAAGGGTCCCTCCTGTATGTGGCGAACAGGTCATCCGTGTCCCCACGTCCATAAACCATGGGACTGCTGGGGCCCAGGCTGCCAGGATTTCGGCCTTGCCTTCGGAGCCCGGCCACATACGCGGCCTTGCAGCGGAGGCGGGGACATGTAGACAGCCAAAATTTGGAAAATGGCAGTGTTTCCTCGAGTTCCCGGGCATCGGCCTTTTAGAGCGGCTTGCTTTTTCTCCTGGTAGGAGAGGGCCCTGACGGAGAAAGGCAGGATTACGTGTGCAGGAAAGGTGTGTGCTGAGAGGCTGACGACGTTGAGACCATGTTGGGATCTTTAGTCCCAGGAGAGGCCCCTGGCGGGTGTGGGTCAGTGTTGTCTACCCATCCCACTTGGCGGGGGGAGGTTTTCACCATACAAAGCAGCAGCGGAATTATTCGTCGCCGGAGGGGTTGCATCTGCCCACAAGCTCCACCTGGCCAGGGTCCGCCCCTACTGTATTGTCCATGTCAGTCAACAGAAGCTAAGACCTTCCAGAGAGACTACCTGCTCTTCTCTACCCACGGGGAAGCAGTACAGCCAGAAGCCTCCCCCGTTCCATCTCTAGGCTCTCTCTCAGGCCCCTCATACTTGTGATGTGTCTCAGGGGTAGAAGGAAGAGATTTCTCCGAATGAACACATACACAGAGGGGCCATAGATGCTGAGGAAGGGCGCCTTGCCTACCGATATCCTAGCGTAAGTGGAAAAGTGGTACCTGCCTGCTGGCCCCGTGTGTCGAACGTGTCCACATCAGGGGCTGCCTACTGTGAGGTGATTCCCTGGGTGCCCTGGATTTTGTGGCCCAAAAGAGAAGGGGCCGTCGTGTGTCCATGGGTAAAATGGAGGGCACTGCGGAAGTGGCCGCTTAGGCTGGACCTCTCCTATTGGCTCGGTGTTTGTGACCCGTCCCCGTCAGAAGTTCTGGCCAGCCTTGCGGTGGCTGTCTCCATGGTGATTGGGAAAGAAGCCTTAGGCCCCGCACTCAGCCGTCACCTGGCCTACCTGGCCTCTTTAGCCTCATCTAGACCGCTGTGTGGATGAAAGAATGAATGTCGGCCAATGACCACATGTCCTCGTTGCCTTTGAAGGATTAGGCTCCTTGCCTGGGCAGAAGACAGCCAAGGTCAGCCTGAGCCTAGACACCTAGTGACCTGTGACACTGCAGGCAGTGACAGATGTTGATTTTCATGCTCATGTATCCGCAGGTGGCGGATTCAGAGTGGTCGGAGAAGAAGTGTAAGTAGGGATGACACAGACACGAGGGCACGGGCCAAAGGTCAGGGAAAATAGCTGAGATCGTGGAGCTCTAGCGGAGCCAGTGTAGGGCCCAGGCCTCCCTCCTGTACGTGGCAAAGAGGTGATCCATATGCCGCCATGCGCAGACTCTGGACTGCTGGGGCCCTGGACGCCCGGATTGCGGCCTTGTCTTCGGAGAAGTGACACACATGCACTGTGGCAGCGGAGGCTGTGGCCCAGCAGAGGGCAAAATCTTGAAAATGCGGGCTTCAGTTGACTTTGCCTGTGCTCTCCTTTGGCTGAGTGCCATCGTGTGTTTCCTAGCAGGAGAAGGCATTCGTGGAGAGAGGCGGATTCCATGTGTGCAGGCAAAGTGTGTGCTGAGATGATGAGTGGCTGGAGACCAGGGTGGACTCTTGAGACCCAGGATAGACCCCTGGCAGGTATGTGTCAATGTTTTCTGCCCATGGCACTCAGCCGGGTATTTGCATAGAATGTTCTCCGCGGAATTAGTAGTCTCCGGAGAGGCTGCTGCATGTCAGCAAGCTTCACCTGGCCAGGTCCGCCCGTGATGTAGCTCCCCAATCAATGGCTACTCTCTAGACCTTCCAGATAGTCTAGCAGATCTTCTTTGCCCATGGGCAACCAGTAGAGCCAGAGGCCTTCCCCCTTTGCTCTTTCGTCTCTAGGCCCTCTGTCAGGCACTCCAAGGTGTGAAGTGACAAGGGGGAGAAGGAAGAGATTTCAGAGAACGAACACATCCAGAGAGAGACAGAGAGAGGCAAGAGATGCTGAGTGGGGATGCCTTGCGTAGTGATATCCTGAGGAAAGTGGGAAAGAGGTACCTGGCCTGCTGTGCCAATGCCCTGAAGCAGTCCGCACCAGGGGCTCCCTTGTGCCTGCGTAGCCTTTCCCAGGGTGTGCTCAAATCCTGCGGCCACTAGGTGTCATAGGTCACACTGGAGGGCCCTGTGTCATCTGCCTGGCGGGCCGGATCACTGCCATTGGCTCAAGTCTTGTCAGCAGGCCCATCACAAGCTCCGGCCACTCTTGCGGGGGGGGACTGTCTCTATGGTGATGGCAAAGGAGTCTTAGCCCCGCCCACCTGGCCTTGACTTCACCTACCTGGCCCGCTGACCCTCACTCAGACCTCTGTGTTGCTCCAAATGAATGTCCGCCAGTGCCCGGGTGTCAGCATCTGGGATAAAGGATTCGGGACCTTGCCTGGGGCAGAAGGCAGCCTAGGTCAGCGGGTACCTGGAAGTCTACTGCCTCGTGACACTGCTGCCAGTGACAAATGGTGACTCCCACACTCACATATCGCCTGGTGGCAGAATGATAGTGATGGGCGGAGAAACATGGCTCCGGAGCACACGTTCCGTGGGGCACCAGCCAAAGCAAAGGCTAGGGCCGGTAGTGGACGTCGTGGAGCTGAATGGCGAGCCAGTGAAGGGCGCAAGGGTCCCTCCTGTATGTGGCGAACAGGTCATCCGTGTCCCCACGTCCATAAACCATGGGACTGCTGGGGCCCAGGCTGCCAGGGTTTCGGCCTTGCCTTCGGAGCCCAGCCACATACGCGGCCTTGCAGCGGAGGTGGGGACATGTAGACAGCCAAAATTTGGAAAATGGCAGTGTTTCCTCGAGTTCCCGGGCATCGGCCTTTTAGAGCGGCTTGCTTTTTCTCCTGGTAGGAGAGGGCCCTGACGGAGAAAGGCAGGATTACGTGTGCAGGAAAGGTGTGTGCTGAGAGGGTGACGACGTTGAGACCATGTTGGGATCTTTAGTCCCAGGAGAGGCCCCTGGCGGGTGTGGGTCAGTGTTCTCTACCCATCCCACTTGGCGGGGGGAGGTTTTCACCATACAAAGCAGCAGCGGAATTATTCGTCGCCGGAGGGGTTGCATCTGCCCACAAGCTCCACCTGGCCAGGGTCCGCCCCTACTGTATTGTCCATGTCAGTCAACAGAAGCTAAGACCTTCCAGAGAGACTACCTGCTCTTCTCTACCCACGGGGAAGCAGTACAGCCAGAAGCCTCCCCCGTTCCATCTCTAGGCTCTCTCTCAGCCCCCTCATACTTGTGATGTGTCTCAGGGGTAGAAGGAAGAGATTTCTCCGAATGAACACATACACAGAGGGGCCATAGATGCTGAGGAAGGGCGCCTTGCCTACTGATATCCTAGCGTAAGTGGAAAAGTGGTACCTGCCTGCTGGCCCCGTGTGTCGAACGTGTCCACATCAGGGGCTGCCTACTGTGAGGTGATTCCCTGGGTGCCCTGGATTTTGTGGCCCAAAAGAGAAGGGGCCGTCGTGTGTCCATGGGTAAAATGGAGGGCAGTGCGGAAGTGGCCGCTTAGGCTGGACCTCTCCTATTGGCTCGGTGTTTGTGACCCGTCCCCGTCAGAAGTTCCGGCCAGCCTTGCGGTGGCTGTCTCCATGGTGATTGGGAAAGAAGCCTTAGGCCCCGCACTCAGCCGTCACCTGGCCTACCTGGCCTCTTTAGCCTCATCTAGACCGCTGTGTGGATGAAAGAATGAATGTCGGCCAATGACCACATGTCCTCGTTGCCTTTGAAGGATTAGGCTCCTTGCCTGGGCAGAAGACAGCCAAGGTCAGCCTGAGCCTAGACACCTAGTGACCTGTGACACTGCAGGCAGTGACAGATGTTGATTTTCATGCTCATGTATCCGCAGGTGGCGGATTCAGAGTGGTCGGAGAAGAAGTGTAAGTAGGGATGACACAGACACGAGGGCACGGGCCAAAGGTCAGGGAAAATAGCTGAGATCGTGGAGCTCTAGCGGAGCCAGTGTAGGGCCCAGGCCTCCCTCCTGTACGTGGCAAAGAGGTGATCCATATGCCGCCATGCGCAGACTCTGGACTGCTGGGGCCCTGGACGCCCGGATTGCGGCCTTGTCTTCGGAGAAGTGACACACATGCACTGTGGCAGCGGAGGCTGTGGCCCAGCAGAGGGCAAAATCTTGAAAATGCGGGCTTCAGTTGACTTTGCCTGTGCTCTCCTTTGGCTGAGTGCCATCGTGTGTTTCCTAGCAGGAGAAGGCATTCGTGGAGAGAGGCGGATTCCATGTGTGCAGGCAAAGTGTGTGCTGAGATGATGAGTGGCTGGAGACCAGGGTGGACTCTTGAGACCCAGGATAGACCCCTGGCAGGTATGTGTCAATGTTTTCTGCCCATGGCACTCAGCCGGGTATTTGCATAGAATGTTCTCCGCGGAATTAGTAGTCTCCGGAGAGGCTGCTGCATGTCAGCAAGCTTCACCTGGCCAGGTCCGCCCGTGATGTAGCTCCCCAATCAATGGCTACTCTCTAGACCTTCCAGATAGTCTAGTAGATCTTCTCTGCCCATGGGCAACCAGTAGAGCCAGAGGCCTTCCCCCTTTGCTCTTTCGTCTCTAGGCCCTCTGTCAGGCACTCCAAGGTGTGAAGTGACAAGGGGGAGAAGGAAGAGATTTCAGAGAACGAACACATCCAGAGAGAGACAGAGAGAGGCAAGAGATGCTGAGTGGGGATGCCTTGCGTAGTGATATCCTGAGGAAAGTGGGAAAGAGGTACCTGGCCTGCTGTGCCAATGCCCTGAAGCAGTCCGCACCAGGGGCTCCCTTGTGCCTGCGTAGCCTTTCCCAGGGTGTGCTCAAATCCTGTGGCCACTAGGTGTCATAGGTCACACTGGAGGGCCCTGTGTCATCTGCCTGGCGGGCCGGATCTCTGCCATTGGCTCAAGTCTTGTCAGCAGGCCCATCAGAAGCTCCGCCCACTCTTGCGGGGGGGGACTGTCTCTATGGTGATGGCAAAGGAGTCTTAGCCCCGCCCACCTGGCCTTGACTTCACCTACCTGGCCCGCTGACCCTCACTCAGACCTCTGTGTTGCTCCAAATGAATGTCCGCCAGTGCCCGGGTGTCAGCATCTGGGATAAAGGATTCGGGACCTTGCCTGGGGCAGAAGGCAGCCTAGGTCAGCGGGTACCTGGAAGTCTACTGCCTCGTGACACTGCTGCCAGTGACAAATGGTGACTCCCACACTCACATATCGCCTGGTGGCAGAATGATAGTGATGGGCGGAGAAACATGGCTCCGGAGCACACGTTCCGTGGGGCACCAGCCAAAGCAAAGGCCAGGGCCGGTAGTGGACGTCGTGGAGCTGAATGGCGAGCCAGTGAAGGGCCCAAGGGTCCCTCCTGTATGTGGCGAACAGGTCATCCGTGTCCCCACGTCCATAAACCATGGGACTGCTGGGGCCCAGGCTGCCAGGATTTCGGCCTTGCCTTCGGAGCCCGGCCACATACGCGGCCTTGCAGCGGAGGCGGGGACATGTAGACAGCCAAAATTTGGAAAATGGCAGTGTTTCCTCGAGTTCCCGGGCATCGGCCTTTTTGAGCGGCTTGCTTTTTCTCCTGGTAGGAGAGGGCCCTGACGGAGAAAGGCAGGATTACGTGTGCAGGAAAGGTGTGTGCTGAGAGGGTGACGACGTTGAGACCATGTTGGGATCTTTAGTCCCAGGAGAGGCCCCTGGCGGGTGTGGGTCAGTGTTCTCTACCCATCCCACTTGGCGGGGGGAGGTTTTCACCATACAAAGCAGCAGCGGAATTATTCGTCGCCGGAGGGGTTGCATCTGCCCACAAGCTCCACCTGGCCAGGGTCCGCCCCTACTGTATTGTCCATGTCAGTCAACAGAAGCTAAGACCTTCCAGAGAGACTACCTGCTCTACTCTACCCACGGGGAAGCAGTACAGCCAGAAGCCTCCCCCGTTCCATCTCTAGGCTCTCTCTCAGGCCCCTCATACTTGTGATGTGTCTCAGGGGTAGAAGGAAGAGATTTCTCCGAATGAACACATACACAGAGGGGCCATAGATGCTGAGGAAGGGCGCCTTGCCTACTGATATCCTAGCGTAAGTGGAAAAGTGGTACCTGCCTGCTGGCCCCGTGTGTGGAACGTGTCCACATCAGGGGCTGCCTACTGTGAGGTGATTCCCTGGGTGCCCTGGATTTTGTGGCCCAAAAGAGAAGGGGCCGTCGTGTGTCCATGGGTAAAATGGAGGGCACTGCGGAAGTGGCCGCTTAGGCTGGACCTCTCCTATTGGCTCGGTGTTTGTGACCCGTCCCCGTCAGAAGTTCCGGCCAGCCTTGCGGTGGCTGTCTCCATGGTGATTGGGAAAGAAGCCTTAGGCCCCGCACTCAGCCGTCACCTGGCCTACCTGGCCTCTTTAGCCTCATCTAGACCGCTGTGTGGATGAAAGAATGAATGTCGGCCAATGACCACATGTCCTCGTTGCCTTTGAAGGATTAGGCTCCTTGCCTGGGCAGAAGACAGCCAAGGTCAGCCTGAGCCTAGACACCTAGTGACCTGTGACACTGCAGGCAGTGACAGATGTTGATTTTCATGCTCATGTATCCGCAGGTGGCGGATTCAGAGTGGTCGGAGAAGAAGTGTAAGTAGGGATGACACAGACACGAGGGCACGGGCCAAAGGTCAGGGAAAATAGCTGAGATCGTGGAGCTCTAGCGGAGCCAGTGTAGGGCCCAGGCCTCCCTCCTGTACGTGGCAAAGAGGTGATCCATATGCCGCCATGCGCAGACTCTGGACTGCTGGGGCCCTGGACGCCCGGATTGCGGCCTTGTCTTCGGAGAAGTGACACACATGCACTGTGCCAGCGGAGGCTGTGGCCCAGCAGAGGGCAAAATCTTGAAAATGCGGGCTTCAGTTGACTTTGCCTGTGCTCTCCTTTGGCTGAGTGCCATCGTGTGTTTCCTAGCAGGAGAAGGCATTCGTGGAGAGAGGCGGATTCCATGTGTGCAGGCAAAGTGTGTGCTGAGATGATGAGTGGCTGGAGACCAGGGTGGACTCTTGAGACCCAGGATAGACCCCTGGCAGGTATGTGTCAATGTTTTCTGCCCATGGCACTCAGCCGGGTATTTGCATAGAATGTTCTCCGCAGAATTAGTAGTCTCCGGAGAGGCTGCTGCATGTCAGCAAGCTTCACCTGGCCAGGTCCGCCCGTGATGTAGCTCCCCAATCAATGGCTACTCTCTAGACCTTCCAGATAGACTAGCAGATCTTCTCTGCCCATGGGCAACCAGTAGAGCCAGAGGCCTTCCCCCTTTGCTCTTTCGTCTCTAGGCCCTCTGTCAGGCACTCCAAGGTGTGAAGTGACAAGGGGGAGAAGGAAGAGATTTCAGAGAACAAACACATCCAGAGAGAGACAGAGAGAGGCAAGAGATGCTGCGTGGGGATGCCTTGCGTAGTGATATCCTGAGGAAAGTGGGAAAGAGGTACCTGGCCTGCTGTGCCAATGCCCTGAAGCAGTCCGCACCAGGGGCTCCCTTGTGCCTGCGTAGCCTTTCCCAGGGTGTGCTCAAATCCTGTGGCCACTAGGTGTCATAGGTCACACTGGAGGGCCCTGTGTCATCTGCCTGGCGGGCCGGATCTCTGCCATTGGCTCAAGTCTTGTCAGCAGGCCCATCAGAAGCTCCGCCCACTCTTGCGGGGGGGGACTGTCTCTATGGTGATGGCAAAGGAGTCTTAGCCCCGCCCACCTGGCCTTGACTTCACCTACCTGGCCCGCTGACGCTCACTCAGACCTCTGTGTTGCTCCAAATGAATGTCCGCCAGTGCCCGGGTGTCAGCATCTGGGATAAAGGATTCGGGACCTTGCCTGGGGCAGAAGGCAGCCTAGGTCAGCGGGTACCTGGAAGTCTACTGCCTCGTGACACTGCTGCCAGTGACAAATGGTGACTCCCACACTCACATATCGCCTGGTGGCAGAATGATAGTGATGGGCGGAGAAACATGGCTCCGGAGCACACGTTCCGTGGGGCACCAGCCAAAGCAAAGGCCAGGGCCGGTAGTGGACGTCGTGGAGCTGAATGGCGAGCCAGTGAAGGGCCCAAGGGTCAATCCTGTATGTGGCGAACAGGTCATCCGCGTCCCCACGTCCATAAACCATGGGACTGCTGGGGCCCAGGCTGCCAGGATTTCGGCCTTGCCTTCGGAGCCCGGCCACATACGCGGCCTTGCAGCGGAGGCAGGGACATGTAGACAGCCAAAATTTGGAAAATGGCAGTGTTTCCTCGAGTTCCCGGGCATCGGCCTTTTTGAGCGGCTTGCTTTTTCTCCTGGTAGGAGAGGGCCCTGACGGAGAAAGGCAGGATTACGTGTGCAGGAAAGGTGTGTGCTGAGAGGGTGACGACGTTGAGACCATGTTGGGATCTTTAGTCCCAGGAGAGGCCCCTGGCGGGTGTGGGTCAGTGTTCTCTACCCATCCCACTTGGCGGGGGGAGGTTTTCACCATACAAAGCAGCAGCGGAATTATTCGTCGCCGGAGGGGTTGCATCTGCCCACAAGCTCCACCTGGCCAGGGTCCGCCCCTACTGTATTGTCCATGTCAGTCAACAGAAGCTAAGACCTTCCAGAGAGACTACCTGCTCTACTCTACCCACGGGGAAGCAGTACAGCCAGAAGCCTCCCCCGTTCCATCTCTAGGCTCTCTCTCAGGCCCCTCATACTTGTGATGTGTCTCAGGTGTAGAAGGAAGAGATTTCTCCGAATGAACACATACACAGAGGGGCCATAGATGCTGAGGAAGGGCGCCTTGCCTACTGATATCCTAGCGTAAGTGGAAAAGTGGTACCTGCCTGCTGGCCCCATGTGTGGAACGTGTCCACATCAGGGGCTGCCTACTGTGAGGTGATTCCCTGGGTGCCCTGGATTTTGTGGCCCAAAAGAGAAGGGGCCGTCGTGTGTCCATGGGTAAAATGGAGGGCAGTGCGGAAGTGGCCGCTTAGGCTGGACCTCTCCTATTGGCTCGGTGTTTGTGACCCGTCCCCGTCAGAAGTTCCGGCCAGCCTTGCGGTGGCTGTCTCCATGGTGATTGGGAAAGAAGCCTTAGGCCCCGCACTCAGCCGTCACCTGGCCTACCTGGCCTCTTTAGCCTCATCTAGACCGCTGTGTGGATGAAAGAATGAATGTCGGCCAATGACCACATGTCCTCGTTGCCTTTGAAGGATTAGGCTTCTTGCCTGGGCAGAAGACAGCCAAGGTCAGCCTGAGCCTAGACACCTAGTGACCTGTGACACTGCAGGCAGTGACAGATGTTGATTTTCATGCTCATGTATCCGCAGGTGGCGGATTCAGAGTGGTCGGAGAAGAAGTGTAAGTAGGGATGACACAGACACGAGGGCACGGGCCAAAGGTCAGGGAAAATAGCTGAGATCGTGGAGCTCTAGCGGAGCCAGTGTAGGGCCCAGGCCTCCCTCCTGTACGTGGCAAAGAGGTGATCCATATGCCGCCATGCGCAGACTCTGGACTGCTGGGGCCCTGGACGCCCGGATTGCGGCCTTGTCTTCGGAGAAGTGACACACATGCACTGTGGCAGCGGAGGCTGTGGCCCAGCAGAGGGCAAAATCTTGAAAATGCGGGCTTCAGTTGACTTTGCCTGTGCTCTCCTTTGGCTGAGTGCCATCGTGTGTTTCCTAGCAGGAGAAGGCATTCGTGGAGAGAGGCGGATTCCATGTGTGCAGGCAAAGTGTGTGCTGAGATGATGAGTGGCTGGAGACCAGGGTGGACTCTTGAGACCCAGGATAGACCCCTGGCAGGTATGTGTCAATGTTTTCTGCCCATGGCACTCAGCCGGGTATTTGCATAGAATGTTCTCCGCGGAATTAGTAGTCTCCGGAGAGGCTGCTGCATGTCAGCAAGCTTCACCTGGCCAGGTCCGCCCGTGATGTAGCTCCCCAATCAATGGCTACTCTCTAGACCTTCCAGATAGTCTAGCAGATCTTCTCTGCCCATGGGCAACCAGTAGAGCCAGAGGCCTTCCCCCTTTGCTCTTTCGTCTCTAGGCCCTCTGTCAGGCACTCCAAGGTGTGAAGTGACAAGGGGGAGAAGGAAGAGATTTCAGAGAATGAACACATCCAGAGAGAGACAGAGAGAGGCAAGAGATGCTGAGTGGGGATGCCTTGCGTAGTGATATCCTGAGGAAAGTGGGAAAGAGGTACCTGGCCTGCTGTGCCAATGCCCTGAAGCAGTCCGCACCAGGGGCTCCCTTGTGCCTGCGTAGCCTTTCCCAGGGTGTGCTCAAATCCTGTGGCCACTAGGTGTCATAGGTCACACTGGAGGGCCCTGTGTCATCTGCCTGGCGGGCCGGATCTCTGCCATTGGCTCAAGTCTTGTCAGCAGGCCCATCAGAAGCTCCGCCCACTCTTGCGGGGGGGACTGTCTCTATGGTGATGGCAAAGGAGTCTTAGCCCCGCCCACCTGGCCTTGACTTCACCTACCTGGCCCGCTGACCCTCACTCAGACCTCTGTGTTGCTCCAAATGAATGTCCGCCAGTGCCCGGGTGTCAGCATCTGGGATAAAGGATTCGGGACCTTGCCTGGGGCAGAAGGCAGCCTAGGTCAGCGGGTACCTGGAAGTCTACTGCCTCGTGACACTGCTGCCAGTGACAAATGGTGACTCCCACACTCACATATCGCCTGGTGGCAGAATGATAGTGATGGGCGGAGAAACATGGCTCCGGAGCACACGTTCCGTGGGGCACCAGCCAAAGCAAAGGCCAGGGCCGGTAGTGGACGTCGTGGAGCTGAATGGCGAGCCAGTG
The DNA here is from genome assembly GCF_030014295.1 of Loxodonta africana. Lineage (NCBI taxonomy): Eukaryota > Metazoa > Chordata > Mammalia > Proboscidea > Elephantidae > Loxodonta > Loxodonta africana. Next base: position 121,088 of record NW_026975178.1, on the reverse strand, counting down.
AAGGGCCCAAGGGTCCCTCCTGTATGTGGCGAACAGGTCATCCGTGTCCCCACGTCCATAAACCATGGGACTGCTGGGGCCCAGGCTGCCAGGATTTCGGCCTTGCCTTCGGAGCCCGGCCACATACGCGGCCTTGCAGCGGAGGCGGGGACATGTAGACAGCCAAAATTTGGAAAATGGCAGTGTTTCCTCGAGTTCCCGGGCATCGGCCTTTTAGAGCGGCTTGCTTTTTCTCCTGGTAGGAGAGGGCCCTGACGGAGAAAGGCAGGATTACGTGTGCAGGAAAGGTGTGTGCTGAGAGGGTGACGACGTTGAGACCATGTTGGGATCTTTAGTCCCAGGAGAGGCCCCTGGCGGGTGTGGGTCAGTGTTCTCTACCCATCCCACTTGGCGGGGGGAGGTTTTCACCATACAAAGCAGCAGCGGAATTATTCGTCGCCGGAGGGGTTGCATCTGCCCACAAGCTCCACCTGGCCAGGGTCCGCCCCTACTGTATTGTCCATGTCAGTCAACAGAAGCTAAGACCTTCCAGAGAGACTACCTGCTCTTCTCTACCCACGGGGAAGCAGTACAGCCAGAAGCCTCCCCCGTTCCATCTCTAGGCTCTCTCTCAGGCCCCTCATACTTGTGATGTGTCTCAGGGGTAGAAGGAAGAGATTTCTCCGAATGAACACATACACAGAGGGGCCATAGATGCTGAGGAAGGGCGCCTTGCCTACTGATATCCTAGCGTAAGTGGAAAAGTGGTACCTGCCTGCTGGCCCCGTGTGTCGAACGTGTCCACATCAGGGGCTGCCTACTGTGAGGTGATTCCCTGGGTGCCCTGGATTTTGTGGCCCAAAAGAGAAGGGGCCGTCGTGTGTCCATGGGTAAAATGGAGGGCAGTGCGGAAGTGGCCGCTTAGGCTGGACCTCTCCTATTGGCTCGGTGTTTGTGACCCGTCCCCGTCAGAAGTTCCGGCCAGCCTTGCGGTGGCTGTCTCCATGGTGATTGGGAAAGAAGCCTTAGGCCCCGCACTCAGCCGTCACCTGGCCTACCTGGCCTCTTTAGCCTCATCTAGACCGCTGTGTGGATGAAAGAATGAATGTCGGCCAATGACCACATGTCCTCGTTGCCTTTGAAGGATTAGGCTCCTTGCCTGGGCAGAAGACAGCCAAGGTCAGCCTGAGCCTAGACACCTAGTGACCTGTGACACTGCAGGCAGTGACAGATGTTGATTTTCATGCTCATGTATCCGCAGGTGGCGGATTCAGAGTGGTCGGAGAAGAAGTGTAAGTAGGGATGACACAGACACGAGGGCACGGGCCAAAGGTCAGGGAAAATAGCTGAGATCGTGGAGCTCTAGCGGAGCCAGTGTAGGGCCCAGGCCTCCCTCCTGTACGTGGCAAAGAGGTGATCCATATGCCGCCATGCGCAGACTCTGGACTGCTGGGGCCCTGGACGCCCGGATTGCGGCCTTGTCTTCGGAGAAGTGACACACATGCACTGTGGCAGCGGAGGCTGTGGCCCAGCAGAGGGCAAAATCTTGAAAATGCGGGCTTCAGTTGACTTTGCCTGTGCTCTCCTTTGGCTGAGTGCCATCGTGTGTTTCCTAGCAGGAGAAGGCATTCGTGGAGAGAGGCGGATTCCATGTGTGCAGGCAAAGTGTGTGCTGAGATGATGAGTGGCTGGAGACCAGGGTGGACTCTTGAGACCCAGGATAGACCCCTGGCAGGTATGTGTCAATGTTTTCTGCCCATGGCACTCAGCCGGGTATTTGCATAGAATGTTCTCCGCGGAATTAGTAGTCTCCGGAGAGGCTGCTGCATGTCAGCAAGCTTCACCTGGCCAGGTCCGCCCGTGATGTAGCTCCCCAATCAATGGCTACTCTCTAGACCTTCCAGATAGTCTAGCAGATCTTCTCTGCCCATGGGCAACCAGTAGAGCCAGAGGCCTTCCCCCTTTGCTCTTTCGTCTCTAGGCCCTCTGTCAGGCACTCCAAGGTGTGAAGTGACAAGGGGGAGAAGGAAGAGATTTCAGAGAATGAACACATCCAGAGAGAGACAGAGAGAGGCAAGAGATGCTGAGTGGGGATGCCTTGCGTAGTGATATCCTGAGGAAAGTGGGAAAGAGGTACCTGGCCTGCTGTGCCAATGCCCTGAAGCAGTCCGCACCAGGGGCTCCCTTGTGCCTGCGTAGCCTTTCCCAGGGTGTGCTCAAATCCTGTGGCCACTAGGTGTCATAGGTCACACTGGAGGGCCCTGTGTCATCTGCCTGGCGGGCCGGATCTCTGCCATTGGCTCAAGTCTTGTCAGCAGGCCCATCAGAAGCTCCGCCCACTCTTGCGGGGGGGACTGTCTCTATGGTGATGGCAAAGGAGTCTTAGCCCCGCCCACCTGGCCTTGACTTCACCTACCTGGCCCGCTGACCCTCACTCAGACCTCTGTGTTGCTCCAAATGAATGTCCGCCAGTGCCCGGGTGTCAGCATCTGGGATAAAGGATTCGGGACCTTGCCTGGGGCAGAAGGCAGCCTAGGTCAGCGGGTACCTGGAAGTCTACTGCCTCGTGACACTGCTGCCAGTGACAAATGGTGACTCCCACACTCACATATCGCCTGGTGGCAGAATGATAGTGATGGGCGGAGAAACATGGCTCCGGAGCACACGTTCCGTGGGGCACCAGCCAAAGCAAAGGCCAGGGCCGGTAGTGGACGTCGTGGAGCTGAATGGCGAGCCAGTGAAGGGCCCAAGGGTCCCTCCTGTATGTGGCGAACAGGTCATCCGTGTCCCCACGTCCATAAACCATGGGACTGCTGGGGCCCAGGCTGCCAGGATTTCGGCCTTGCCTTCGGAGCCCGGCCACATACGCGGCCTTGCAGCGGAGGCGGGGACATGTAGACAGCCAAAATTTGGAAAATGGCAGTGTTTCCTCGAGTTCCCGGGCATCGGCCTTTTAGAGCGGCTTGCTTTTTCTCCTGGTAGGAGAGGGCCCTGACGGAGAAAGGCAGGATTACGTGTGCAGGAAAGGTGTGTGCTGAGAGGGTGACGACGTTGAGACCATGTTGGGATCTTTAGTCCCAGGAGAGGCCCCTGGCGGGTGTGGGTCAGTGTTGTCTACCCATCCCACTTGGCGGGGGGAGGTTTTCACCATACAAAGCAGCAGCGGAATTATTCGTCGCCGGAGGGGTTGCATCTGCCCACAAGCTCCACCTGGCCAGGGTCCGCCCCTACTGTATTGTCCATGTCAGTCAACAGAAGCTAAGACCTTCCAGAGAGACTACCTGCTCTTCTCTACCCACGGGGAAGCAGTACAGCCAGAAGCCTCCCCCGTTCCATCTCTAGGCTCTCTCTCAGGCCCCTCATACTTGTGATGTGTCTCAGGGGTAGAAGGAAGAGATTTCTCCGAATGAACACATACACAGAGGGGCCATAGATGCTGAGGAAGGGCGCCTTGCCTACTGATATCCTAGCGTAAGTGGAAAAGTGGTACCTGCCTGCTGGCCCCGTGTGTCGAACGTGTCCACATCAGGGGCTGCCTACTGTGAGGTGATTCCCTGGGTGCCCTGGATTTTGTGGCCCAAAAGAGAAGGGGCCGTCGTGTGTCCATGGGTAAAATGGAGGGCAGTGCGGAAGTGGCCGCTTAGGCTGGACCTCTCCTATTGGCTCGGTGTTTGTGACCCGTCCCCGTCAGAAGTTCCGGCCAGCCTTGCGGTGGCTGTCTCCATGGTGATTGGGAAAGAAGCCTTAGGCCCCGCACTCAGCCGTCACCTGGCCTACCTGGCCTCTTTAGCCTCATCTAGACCGCTGTGTGGATGAAAGAATGAATGTCGGCCAATGACCACATGTCCTCGTTGCCTTTGAAGGATTAGGCTCCTTGCCTGGGCAGAAGACAGCCAAGGTCAGCCTGAGCCTAGACACCTAGTGACCTGTGACACTGCAGGCAGTGACAGATGTTGATTTTCATGCTCATGTATCCGCAGGTGGCGGATTCAGAGTGGTCGGAGAAGAAGTGTAAGTAGGGATGACACAGACACGAGGGCACGGGCCAAAGGTCAGGGAAAATAGCTGAGATCGTGGAGCTCTAGCGGAGCCAGTGTAGGGCCCAGGCCTCCCTCCTGTACGTGGCAAAGAGGTGATCCATATGCCGCCATGCGCAGACTCTGGACTGCTGGGGCCCTGGACGCCCGGATTGCGGCCTTGTCTTCGGAGAAGTGACACACATGCACTGTGGCAGCGGAGGCTGTGGCCCAGCAGAGGGCAAAATCTTGAAAATGCGGGCTTCAGTTGACTTTGCCTGTGCTCTCCTTTGGCTGAGTGCCATCGTGTGTTTCCTAGCAGGAGAAGGCATTCGTGGAGAGAGGCGGATTCCATGTGTGCAGGCAAAGTGTGTGCTGAGATGATGAGTGGCTGGAGACCAGGGTGGACTCTTGAGACCCAGGATAGACCCCTGGCAGGTATGTGTCAATGTTTTCTGCCCATGGCACTCAGCCGGGTATTTGCATAGAATGTTCTCCGCGGAATTAGTAGTCTCCGGAGAGGCTGCTGCATGTCAGCAAGCTTCACCTGGCCAGGTCCGCCCGTGATGTAGCTCCCCAATCAATGGCTACTCTCTAGACCTTCCAGATAGTCTAGCAGATCTTCTCTGCCCATGGGCAACCAGTAGAGCCAGAGGCCTTCCCCCTTTGCTCTTTCGTCTCTAGGCCCTCTGTCAGGCACTCCAAGGTGTGAAGTGACAAGGGGGAGAAGGAAGAGATTTCAGAGAATGAACACATCCAGAGAGAGACAGAGAGAGGCAAGAGATGCTGAGTGGGGATGCCTTGCGTAGTGATATCCTGAGGAAAGTGGGAAAGAGGTACCTGGCCTGCTGTGCCAATGCCCTGAAGCAGTCCGCACCAGGGGCTCCCTTGTGCCTGCGTAGCCTTTCCCAGGGTGTGCTCAAATCCTGTGGCCACTAGGTGTCATAGGTCACACTGGAGGGCCCTGTGTCATCTGCCTGGCGGGCCGGATCTCTGCCATTGGCTCAAGTCTTGTCAGCAGGCCCATCAGAAGCTCCGCCCACTCTTGCGGGGGGGACTGTCTCTATGGTGATGGCAAAGGAGTCTTAGCCCCGCCCACCTGGCCTTGACTTCACCTACCTGGCCCGCTGACCCTCACTCAGACCTCTGTGTTGCTCCAAATGAATGTCCGCCAGTGCCCGGGTGTCAGCATCTGGGATAAAGGATTCGGGACCTTGCCTGGGGCAGAAGGCAGCCTAGGTCAGCGGGTACCTGGAAGTCTACTGCCTCGTGACACTGCTGCCAGTGACAAATGGTGACTCCCACACTCACATATCGCCTGGTGGCAGAATGATAGTGATGGGCGGAGAAACATGGCTCCGGAGCACACGTTCCGTGGGGCACCAGCCAAAGCAAAGGCCAGGGCCGGTAGTGGACGTCGTGGAGCTGAATGGCGAGCCAGTGAAGGGCCCAAGGGTCCCTCCTGTATGTGGCGAACAGGTCATCCGTGTCCCCACGTCCATAAACCATGGGACTGCTGGGGCCCAGGCTGCCAGGATTTCGGCCTTGCCTTCGGAGCCCGGCCACATACGCGGCCTTGCAGCGGAGGCGGGGACATGTAGACAGCCAAAATTTGGAAAATGGCAGTGTTTCCTCGAGTTCCCGGGCATCGGCCTTTTAGAGCGGCTTGCTTTTTCTCCTGGTAGGAGAGGGCCCTGACGGAGAAAGGCAGGATTACGTGTGCAGGAAAGGTGTGTGCTGAGAGGGTGACGACGTTGAGACCATGTTGGGATCTTTAGTCCCAGGAGAGGCCCCTGGCGGGTGTGGGTCAGTGTTGTCTACCCATCCCACTTGGCGGGGGGAGGTTTTCACCATACAAAGCAGCAGCGGAATTATTCGTCGCCGGAGGGGTTGCATCTGCCCACAAGCTCCACCTGGCCAGGGTCCGCCCCTACTGTATTGTCCATGTCAGTCAACAGAAGCTAAGACCTTCCAGAGAGACTACCTGCTCTTCTCTACCCACGGGGAAGCAGTACAGCCAGAAGCCTCCCCCGTTCCATCTCTAGGCTCTCTCTCAGGCCCCTCATACTTGTGATGTGTCTCAGGGGTAGAAGGAAGAGATTTCTCCGAATGAACACATACACAGAGGGGCCATAGATGCTGAGGAAGGGCGCCTTGCCTACTGATATCCTAGCGTAAGTGGAAAAGTGGTACCTGCCTGCTGGCCCCGTGTGTCGAACGTGTCCACATCAGGGGCTGCCTACTGTGAGGTGATTCCCTGGGTGCCCTGGATTTTGTGGCCCAAAAGAGAAGGGGCCGTCGTGTGTCCATGGGTAAAATGGAGGGCAGTGCGGAAGTGGCCGCTTAGGCTGGACCTCTCCTATTGGCTCGGTGTTTGTGACCCGTCCCCGTCAGAAGTTCCGGCCAGCCTTGCGGTGGCTGTCTCCATGGTGATTGGGAAAGAAGCCTTAGGCCCCGCACTCAGCCGTCACCTGGCCTACCTGGCCTCTTTAGCCTCATCTAGACCGCTGTGTGGATGAAAGAATGAATGTCGGCCAATGACCACATGTCCTCGTTGCCTTTGAAGGATTAGGCTCCTTGCCTGGGCAGAAGACAGCCAAGGTCAGCCTGAGCCTAGACACCTAGTGACCTGTGACACTGCAGGCAGTGACAGATGTTGATTTTCATGCTCATGTATCCGCAGGTGGCGGATTCAGAGTGGTCGGAGAAGAAGTGTAAGTAGGGATGACACAGACACGAGGGCACGGGCCAAAGGTCAGGGAAAATAGCTGAGATCGTGGAGCTCTAGCGGAGCCAGTGTAGGGCCCAGGCCTCCCTCCTGTACGTGGCAAAGAGGTGATCCATATGCCGCCATGCGCAGACTCTGGACTGCTGGGGCCCTGGACGCCCGGATTGCGGCCTTGTCTTCGGAGAAGTGACACACATGCACTGTGCCAGCGGAGGCTGTGGCCCAGCAGAGGGCAAAATCTTGAAAATGCGGGCTTCAGTTGACTTTGCCTGTGCTCTCCTTTGGCTGAGTGCCATCGTGTGTTTCCTAGCAGGAGAAGGCATTCGTGGAGAGAGGCGGATTCCATGTGTGCAGGCAAAGTGTGTGCTGAGATGATGAGTGGCTGGAGACCAGGGTGGACTCTTGAGACCCAGGATAGACCCCTGGCAGGTATGTGTCAATGTTTTCTGCCCATGGCACTCAGCCGGGTATTTGCATAGAATGTTCTCCGCGGAATTAGTAGTCTCCGGAGAGGCTGCTGCATGTCAGCAAGCTTCACCTGGCCAGGACCGCCCGTGATGTAGCTCCCCAATCAATGGCTACTCTCTAGACCTTCCAGATAGACTAGCAGATCTTCTCTGCCCATGGGCAACCAGTAGAGCCAGAGGCCTTCCCCCTTTGCTCTTTCGTCTCTAGGCCCTCTGTCAGGCACTCCAAGGTGTGAAGTGACAAGGGGGAGAAGGAAGAGATTTCAGAGAACGAACACATCCAGAGAGAGACAGAGAGAGGCAAGAGATGCTGAGTGGGGATGCCTTGCGTAGTGATATCCTGAGGAAAGTGGGAAAGAGGTACCTGGCCTGCTGTGCCAATGCCCTGAAGCAGTCCGCACCAGGGGCTCCCTTGTGCCTGCGTAGCCTTTCCCAGGGTGTGCTCAAATCCTGTGGCCACTAGGTGTCATAGGTCACACTGGAGGGCCCTGTGTCATCTGCCTGGCGGGCCGGATCTCTGCCATTGGCTCAAGTCTTGTCAGCAGGCCCATCAGAAGCTCCGCCCACTCTTGCGGGGGGGGACTGTCTCTATGGTGATGGCAAAGGAGTCTTAGCCCCGCCCACCTGGCCTTGACTTCACCTACCTGGCCCGCTGACCCTCACTCAGACCTCTGTGTTGCTCCAAATGAATGTCCGCCAGTGCCCGGGTGTCAGCATCTGGGATAAAGGATTCGGGACCTTGCCTGGGGCAGAAGGCAGCCTAGGTCAGCGGGTACCTGGAAGTCTACTGCCTCGTGACACTGCTGCCAGTGACAAATGGTGACTCCCACACTCACATATCGCCTGGTGGCAGAATGATAGTGATGGGTGGAGAATCATGGCTCCGGAGCACACGTTCCGTGGGGCACCAGCCAAAGCAAAGGCCAGGGCCGGTAGTGGACGTCGTGGAGCTGAATGGCGAGCCAGTGAAGGGCCCAAGGGTCCCTCCTGTATGTGGCGAACAGGTCATCCGTGTCCCCACGTCCATAAACCATGGGACTGCTGGGGCCCAGGCTGCCAGGATTTCGGCCTTGCCTTCGGAGCCCGGCCACATACGCGGCCTTGCAGCGGAGGCAGGGACATGTAGACAGCCAAAATTTGGAAAATGGCAGTGTTTCCTCGAGTTCCCGGGCATCGGCCTTTTAGAGCGGCTTGCTTTTTCTCCTGGTAGGAGAGGGCCCTGACGGAGAAAGGCAGGATTACCTGTGCAGGAAAGGTGTGTGCTGAGAGGGTGACGACGTTGAGACCATGTTGGGATCTTTAGTCCCAGGAGAGGCCCCTGGCGGGTGTGGGTCAGTGTTCTCTACCCATCCCACTTGGCGGGGGGAGGTTTTCACCATACAAAGCAGCAGCGGAATTATTCGTCGCCGGAGGGGTTGCATCTGCCCACAAGCTCCACCTGGCCAGGGTCCGCCCCTACTGTATTGTCCATGTCAGTCAACAGAAGCTAAGACCTTCCAGAGAGACTACCTGCTCTTCTCTACCCACGGGGAAGCAGTACAGCCAGAAGCCTCCCCCGTTCCATCTCTAGGCTCTCTCTCAGGCCCCTCATACTTGTGATGTGTCTCAGGGGTAGAAGGAAGAGATTTCTCCGAATGAACACATACACAGAGGGGCCATAGATGCTGAGGAAGGGCGCCTTGCCTACTGATATCCTAGCGTAAGTGGAAAAGTGGTACCTGCCTGCTGGCCCCGTGTGTCGAACGTGTCCACATCAGGGGCTGCCTACTGTGAGGTGATTCCCTGGGTGCCCTGGATTTTGTGGCCCAAAAGAGAAGGGGCCGTCGTGTGTCCATGGGTAAAATGGAGGGCACTGCGGAAGTGGCCGCTTAGGCTGGACCTCTCCTATTGGCTCGGTGTTTGTGACCCGTCCCCGTCAGAAGTTCCGGCCAGCCTTGCGGTGGCTGTCTCCATGGTGATTGGGAAAGAAGCCTTAGGCCCCGCACTCAGCCGTCACCTGGCCTACCTGGCCTCTTTAGCCTCATCTAGACCGCTGTGTGGATGAAAGAATGAATGTCGGCCAATGACCACATGTCCTCGTTGCCTTTGAAGGATTAGGCTCCTTGCCTGGGCAGAAGACAGCCAAGGTCAGCCTGAGCCTAGACACCTAGTGACCTGTGACACTGCAGGCAGTGACAGATGTTGATTTTCATGCTCATGTATCCGCAGGTGGCGGATTCAGAGTGGTCGGAGAAGAAGTGTAAGTAGGGATGACACAGACACGAGGGCACGGGCCAAAGGTCAGGGAAAATAGCTGAGATCGTGGAGCTCTAGCGGAGCCAGTGTAGGGCCCAGGCCTCCCTCCTGTACGTGGCAAAGAGGTGATCCATATGCCGCCATGCGCAGACTCTGGACTGCTGGGGCCCTGGACGCCCGGATTGCGGCCTTGTCTTCGGAGAAGTGACACACATGCACTGTGGCAGCGGAGGCTGTGGCCCAGCAGAGGGCAAAATCTTGAAAATGCGGGCTTCAGTTGACTTTGCCTGTGCTCTCCTTTGGCTGAGTGCCATCGTGTGTTTCCTAGCAGGAGAAGGCATTCGTGGAGAGAGGCGGATTCCATGTGTGCAGGCAAAGTGTGTGCTGAGATGATGAGTGGCTGGAGACCAGGGTGGACTCTTGAGACCCAGGATAGACCCCTGGCAGGTATGTGTCAATGTTTTCTGCCCATGGCACTCAGCCGGGTATTTGCATAGAATGTTCTCCGCGGAATTAGTAGTCTCCGGAGAGGCTGCTGCATGTCAGCAAGCTTCACCTGGCCAGGACCGCCCGTGATGTAGCTCCCCAATCAATGGCTACTCTCTAGACCTTCCAGATAGACTAGCAGATCTTCTCTGCCCATGGGCAACCAGTAGAGCCAGAGGCCTTCCCCCTTTGCTCTTTCGTCTCTAGGCCCTCTGTCAGGCACTCCAAGGTGTGAAGTGACAAGGGGGAGAAGGAAGAGATTTCAGAGAACGAACACATCCAGAGAGAGACAGAGAGAGGCAAGAGATGCTGAGTGGGGATGCCTTGCGTAGTGATATCCTGAGGAAAGTGGGAAAGAGGTACCTGGCCTGCTGTGCCAATGCCCTGAAGCAGTCCGCACCAGGGGCTCCCTTGTGCCTGCGTAGCCTTTCCCAGGGTGTGCTCAAATCCTGTGGCCACTAGGTGTCATAGGTCACACTGGAGGGCCCTGTGTCATCTGCCTGGCGGGCCGGATCTCTGCCATTGGCTCAAGTCTTGTCAGCAGGCCCATCAGAAGCTCCGCCCACTCTTGCGGGGGGGGACTGTCTCTATGGTGATGGCAAAGGAGTCTTAGCCCCGCCCACCTGGCCTTGACTTCACCTACCTGGCCCGCTGACCCTCACTCAGACCTCTGTGTTGCTCCAAATGAATGTCCGTCAGTGCCCGGGTGTCAGCATCTGGGATAAAGGATTCGGGACCTTGCCTGGGGCAGAAGGCAGCCTAGGTCAGCGGGTACCTGGAAGTCTACTGCCTCGTGACACTGCTGCCAGTGACAAATGGTGACTCCCACACTCACATATCGCCTGGTGGCAGAATGATAGTGATGGGTGGAGAATCATGGCTCCGGAGCACACGTTCCGTGGGGCACCAGCCAAAGCAAAGGCCAGGGCCGGTAGTGGACGTCGTGGAGCTGAATGGCGAGCCAGTGAAGGGCCCAAGGGTCCCTCCTGTATGTGGCGAACAGGTCATCCGTGTCCCCACGTCCATAAACCATGGGACTGCTGGGGCCCAGGCTGCCAGGATTTCGGCCTTGCCTTCGGAGCCCGGCCACATACGCGGCCTTGCAGCGGAGGCAGGGACATGTAGACAGCCAAAATTTGGAAAATGGCAGTGTTTCCTCGAGTTCCCGGGCATCGGCCTTTTAGAGCGGCTTGCTTTTTCTCCTGGTAGGAGAGGGCCCTGACGGAGAAAGGCAGGATTACGTGTGCAGGAAAGGTGTGTGCTGAGAGGGTGACGACGTTGAGACCATGTTGGGATCTTTAGTCCCAGGAGAGGCCCCTGGCGGGTGTGGGTCAGTGTTGTCTACCCATCCCACTTGGCGGGGGGAGGTTTTCACCATACAAAGCAGCAGCGGAATTATTCGTCGCCGGAGGGGTTGCATCTGCCCACAAGCTCCACCTGGCCAGGGTCCGCCCCTACTGTATTGTCCATGTCAGTCAACAGAAGCTAAGACCTTCCAGAGAGACTACCTGCTCTTCTCTACCCACGGGGAAGCAGTACAGCCAGAAGCCTCCCCCGTTCCATCTCTAGGCTCTCTCTCAGGCCCCTCATACTTGTGATGTGTCTCAGGGGTAGAAGGAAGAGATTTCTCCGAATGAACACATACACAGAGGGGCCATAGATGCTGAGGAAGGGCGCCTTGCCTACTGATATCCTAGCGTAAGTGGAAAAGTGGTACCTGCCTGCTGGCCCCGTGTGTCGAACGTGTCCACATCAGGGGCTGCCTACTGTGAGGTGATTCCCTGGGTGCCCTGGATTTTGTGGCCCAAAAGAGAAGGGGCCGTCGTGTGTCCATGGGTAAAATGGAGGGCACTGCGGAAGTGGCCGCTTAGGCTGGACCTCTCCTATTGGCTCGGTGTTTGTGACCCGTCCCCGTCAGAAGTTCCGGCCAGCCTTGCGGTGGCTGTCTCCATGGTGATTGGGAAAGAAGCCTTAGGCCCCGCACTCAGCCGTCACCTGGCCTACCTGGCCTCTTTAGCCTCATCTAGACCGCTGTGTGGATGAAAGAATGAATGTCGGCCAATGACCACATGTCCTCGTTGCCTTTGAAGGATTAGGCTCCTTGCCTGGGCAGAAGACAGCCAAGGTCAGCCTGAGCCTAGACACCTAGTGACCTGTGACACTGCAGGCAGTGACAGATGTTGATTTTCATGCTCATGTATCCGCAGGTGGCGGATTCAGAGTGGTCGGAGAAGAAGTGTAAGTAGGGATGACACAGACACGAGGGCACGGGCCAAAGGTCAGGGAAAATAGCTGAGATCGTGGAGCTCTAGCGGAGCCAGTGTAGGGCCCAGGCCTCCCTCCTGTACGTGGCAAAGAGGTGATCCATATGCCGCCATGCGCAGACTCTGGACTGCTGGGGCCCTGGACGCCCGGATTGCGGCCTTGTCTTCGGAGAAGTGACACACATGCACTGTGCCAGCGGAGGCTGTGGCCCAGCAGAGGGCAAAATCTTGAAAATGCGGGCTTCAGTTGACTTTGCCTGTGCTCTCCTTTGGCTGAATGCCATCGTGTGTTTCCTAGCAGGAGAAGGCATTCGTGGAGAGAGGCGGATTCCATGTGTGCAGGCAAAGTGTGTGCTGAGATGATGAGTGGCTGGAGACCAGGGTGGACTCTTCAGACCCAGGATAGACCCCTGGCAGGTATGTGTCAATGTTTTCTGCCCATGGCACTCAGCCGGGTATTTGCATAGAATGTTCTCCGCAGAATTAGTAGTCTCCGGAGAGGCTGCTGCATGTCAGCAAGCTTCACCTGGCCAGGTCCGCCCGTGATGTAGCTCCCCAATCAATGGCTACTCTCTAGACCTTCCAGATAGACTAGCAGATCTTCTCTGCCCATGGGCAACCAGTAGAGCCAGAGGCCTTCCCCCTTTGCTCTTTCGTCTCTAGGCCCTCTGTCAGGCACTCCAAGGTGTGAAGTGACAAGGGGGAGAAGGAAGAGATTTCAGAGAACAAACACATCCAGAGAGAGACAGAGAGAGGCAAGAGATGCTGCGTGGGGATGCCTTGCGTAGTGATATTCTGAGGAAAGTGGGAAAGAGGTACCTGGCCTGCTGTGCCAATGCCCTGAAGCAGTCCGCACCAGGGGCTCCCTTGTGCCTGCGTAGCCTTTCCCAGGGTGTGCTCAAATCCTGTGGCCACTAGGTGTCATAGGTCACACTGGAGGGCCCTGTGTCATCTGCCTGGCGGGCCGGATCTCTGCCATTGGCTCAAGTCTTGTCAGCAGGCCCATCAGAAGCTCCGCCCACTCTTGCGGGGGGGGACTGTCTCTATGGTGATGGCAAAGGAGTCTTAGCCCCGCCCACCTGGCCTTGACTTCACCTACCTGGCCCGCTGACCCTCACTCAGACCTCTGTGTTGCTCCAAATGAATGTCCGCCAGTGCCCGGGTGTCAGCATCTGGGATAAAGGATTCGGTACCTTGCCTGGGGCAGAAGGCAGCCTAGGTCAGCGGGTACCTGGAAGTCTACTGCCTCGTGACACTGCTGCCAGTGATAAATGGTGACTCCCACACTCACATATCGCCTGGTGGCAGAATGATAGTGATGGGCGGAGAAACATGGCTCCGGAGCACACGTTCCGTGGGGCACCAGCCAAAGCAAAGGCCAGGGCCGGTAGTGGACGTCGTGGAGCTGAATGGCGAGCCAGTGAAGGGCCCAAGGGTCCCTCCTGTATGTGGCGAACAGGTCATCCGTGTCCCCACGTCCATAAACCATGGGACTGCTGGGGCCCAGGCTGCCAGGATTTCGGCCTTGCCTTCGGAGCCCGGCCACATACGCGGCCTTGCAGCGGAGGCGGGGACATGTAGACAGCCAAAATTTGGAAAATGGCAGTGTTTCCTCGAGTTCCCGGGCATCGGCCTTTTAGAGCGGCTTGCTTTTTCTCCTGGTAGGAGAGGGCCCTGACGGAGAAAGGCAGGATTACCTGTGCAGGAAAGGTGTGTGCTGAGAGGGTGACGACGTTGAGACCATGTTGGGATCTTTAGTCCCAGGAGAGGCCCCTGGCGGGTGTGGGTCAGTGTTCTCTACCCATCCCACTTGGCGGGGGGAGGTTTTCACCATACAAAGCAGCAGCGGAATTATTCGTCGCCGGAGGGGTTGCATCTGCCCACAAGCTCCACCTGGCCAGGGTCCGCCCCTACTGTATTGTCCATGTCAGTCAACAGAAGCTAAGACCTTCCAGAGAGACTACCTGCTCTTCTCTACCCACGGGGAAGCAGTACAGCCAGAAGCCTCCCCCGTTCCATCTCTAGGCTCTCTCTCAGGCCCCTCATACTTGTGATGTGTCTCAGGGGTAGAAGGAAGAGATTTCTCCGAATGAACACATACACAGAGGGGCCATAGATGCTGAGGAAGGGCGCCTTGCCTACTGATATCCTAGCGTAAGTGGAAAAGTGGTACCTGCCTGCTGGCCCCGTGTGTCGAACGTGTCCACATCAGGGGCTGCCTACTGTGAGGTGATTCCCTGGGTGCCCTGGATTTTGTGGCCCAAAAGAGAAGGGGCCGTCGTGTGTCCATGGGTAAAATGGAGGGCACTGCGGAAGTGGCCGCTTAGGCTGGACCTCTCCTATTGGCTCGGTGTTTGTGACCCGTCCCCGTCAGAAGTTCCGGCCACCCTTGCGGTGGCTGTCTCCATGGTGATTGGGAAAGAAGCCTTAGGCCCCGCACTCAGCCGTCACCTGGCCTACCTGGCCTCTTTAGCCTCATCTAGACCGCTGTGTGGATGAAAGAATGAATGTCGGCCAATGACCACATGTCCTCGTTGCCTTTGAAGGATTAGGCTCCTTGCCTGGGCAGAAGACAGCCAAGGTCAGCCTGAGCCTAGACACCTAGTGACCTGTGACACTGCAGGCAGTGACAGATGTTGATTTTCATGCTCATGTATCCGCAGGTGGCGGATTCAGAGTGGTCGGAGAAGAAGTGTAAGTAGGGATGACACAGACACGAGGGCACGGGCCAAAGGTCAGGGAAAATAGCTGAGATCGTGGAGCTCTAGCGGAGCCAGTGTAGGGCCCAGGCCTCCCTCCTGTACGTGGCAAAGAGGTGATCCATATGCCGCCATGCGCAGACTCTGGACTGCTGGGGCCCTGGACGCCCGGATTGCGGCCTTGTCTTCGGAGAAGTGACACACATGCACTGTGCCAGCGGAGGCTGTGGCCCAGCAGAGGGCAAAATCTTGAAAATGCGGGCTTCAGTTGACTTTGCCTGTGCTCTCCTTTGGCTGAGTGCCATCGTGTGTTTCCTAGCAGGAGAAGGCATTCGTGGAGAGAGGCGGATTCCATGTGTGCAGGCAAAGTGTGTGCTGAGATGATGAGTGGCTGGAGACCAGGGTGAACTCTTCAGACTCAGGATAGACCCCTGGCAGGTATGTGTCAATGTTTTCTGCCCATGGCACTCAGCCGGCTATTTGCATAGAATGTTCTCCGCGGAATTAGTAGTCTCCGGAGAGGCTGCTGCATGTCAGCAAGCTTCACCTGGCCAGGTCCGCCCGTGATGTAGCTCCCCAATCAATGGCTACTCTCTAGACCTTCCAGATAGACTAGCAGATCTTCTCTGCCCATGGGCAACCAGTAGAGCCAGAGGCCTTCCCCCTTTGCTCTTTCGTCTCTAGGCCCTCTGTCAGGCACTCCAAGGTGTGAAGTGACAAGGGGGAGAAGGAAGAGATTTCAGAGAACGAACACATCCAGAGAGAGACAGAGAGAGGCAAGAGATGCTGAGTGGGGATGCCTTGCGTAGTGATATCCTGAGGAAAGCGGGAAAGAGGTACCTGGCCTGCTGTGCCAATGCCCTGAAGCAGTCCGCACCAGGGGCTCCCTTGTGCCTGCGTAGCCTTTCCCAGGGTGTGCTCAAATCCTGTGGCCACTAGGTGTCATAGGTCACACTGGAGGGCCCTGTGTCATCTGCCTGGCGGGCCGGATCTCTGCCATTGGCTCAAGTCTTGTCAGCAGGCCCATCACAAGCTCCGGCCACTCTTGCGGGGGGGGACTGTCTCTATGGTGATGGCAAAGGAGTCTTAGCCCCGCCCACCTGGCCTTGACTTCACCTACCTGGCCCGCTGACCCTCACTCAGACCTCTGTGTTGCTCCAAATGAATGTCCGCCAGTGCCCGGGTGTCAGCATCTGGGATAAAGGATTCGGGACCTTGCCTGGGGCAGAAGGCAGCCTAGGTCAGCGGGTACCTGGAAGTCTACTGCCTCGTGACACTGCTGCCAGTGACAAATGGTGACTCCCACACTCACATATCGCCTGGTGGCAGAATGATAGTGATGGGCGGAGAAACATGGCTCCGGAGCACACGTTCCGTGGGGCACCAGCCAAAGCAAAGGCCAGGGCCGGTAGTGGACGTCGTGGAGCTGAATGGCGAGCCAGTGAAGGGCCCAAGGGTCCCTCCTGTATGTGGCGAACAGGTCATCCGTGTCCCCACGTCCATAAACCATGGGACTGCTGGGGCCCAGGCTGCCAGGATTTCGGCCTTGCCTTCGGAGCCCGGCCACATACGCGGCCTTGCAGCGGAGGCGGGGACATGTAGACAGCCAAAATTTGGAAAATGGCAGTGTTTCCTCGAGTTCCCGGGCATCGGCCTTTTAGAGCGGCTTGCTTTTTCTCCTGGTAGGAGAGGGCCCTGACGGAGAAAGGCAGGATTACGTGTGCAGGAAAGGTGTGTGCTGAGAGGGTGACGACGTTGAGACCATGTTGGGATCTTTAGTCCCAGGAGAGGCCCCTGGCGGGTGTGGGTCAGTGTTGTCTACCCATCCCACTTGGCGGGGGGAGGTTTTCACCATACAAAGCAGCAGCGGAATTATTCGTCGCCGGAGGGGTTGCATCTGCCCACAAGCTCCACCTGGCCAGGGTCCGCCCCTACTGTATTGTCCATGTCAGTCAACAGAAGCTAAGACCTTCCAGAGAGACTACCTGCTCTTCTCTACCCACGGGGAAGCAGTACAGCCAGAAGCCTCCCCCGTTCCATCTCTAGGCTCTCTCTCAGGCCCCTCATACTTGTGATGTGTCTCAGGGGTAGAAGGAAGAGATTTCTCCGAATGAACACATACACAGAGGGGCCATAGATGCTGAGGAAGGGCGCCTTGCCTACTGATATCCTAGCGTAAGTGGAAAAGTGGTACCTGCCTGCTGGCCCCGTGTGTCGAACGTGTCCACATCAGGGGCTGCCTACTGTGAGGTGATTCCCTGGGTGCCCTGGATTTTGTGGCCCAAAAGAGAAGGGGCCGTCGTGTGTCCATGGGTAAAATGGAGGGCAGTGCGGAAGTGGCCGCTTAGGCTGGACCTCTCCTATTGGCTCGGTGTTTGTGACCCGTCCCCGTCAGAAGTTCCGGCCAGCCTTGCGGTGGCTGTCTCCATGGTGATTGGGAAAGAAGCCTTAGGCCCCGCACTCAGCCGTCACCTGGCCTACCTGGCCTCTTTAGCCTCATCTAGACCGCTGTGTGGATGAAAGAATGAATGTCGGCCAATGACCACATGTCCTCGTTGCCTTTGAAGGATTAGGCTCCTTGCCTGGGCAGAAGACAGCCAAGGTCAGCCTGAGCCTAGACACCTAGTGACCTGTGACACTGCAGGCAGTGACAGATGTTGATTTTCATGCTCATGTATCCGCAGGTGGCGGATTCAGAGTGGTCGGAGAAGAAGTGTAAGTAGGGATGACACAGACACGAGGGCACGGGCCAAAGGTCAGGGAAAATAGCTGAGATCGTGGAGCTCTAGCGGAGCCAGTGTAGGGCCCAGGCCTCCCTCCTGTACGTGGCAAAGAGGTGATCCACATGCCGCCATGCGCAGACTCTGGACTGCTGGGGCCCTGGACGCCCGGATTGCGGCCTTGTCTTCGGAGAAGTGACACACATGCACTGTGCCAGCGGAGGCTGTGGCCCAGCAGAGGGCAAAATCTTGAAAATGCGGGCTTCAGTTGACTTTGCCTGTGCTCTCCTTTGGCTGAGTGCCATCGTGTGTTTCCTAGCAGGAGAAGGCATTCGTGGAGAGAGGCGGATTCCATGTGTGCAGGCAAAGTGTGTGCTGAGATGATGAGTGGCTGGAGACCAGGGTGGACTCTTGAGACCCAGGATAGACCCCTGGCAGGTATGGGTCAATGTTTTCTGCCCATGGCACTCAGCCGGGTATTTGCATAGAATGTTCTCCGCGGAATTAGTAGTCTCCGGAGAGGCTGCTGCATGTCAGCAAGCTTCACCTGGCCAGGTCCGCCCGTGATGTAGCTCCCCAATCAATGGCTACTCTCTAGACCTTCCAGATAGACTAGCAGATCTTCTCTGCCCATGGGCAACCAGTAGAGCCAGAGGCCTTCCCCCTTTGCTCTTTCGTCTCTAGGCCCTCTGTCAGGCACTCCAAGGTGTGAAGTGACAAGGGGGAGAAGGAAGAGATTTCAGAGAATGAACACATCCAGAGAGAGACAGAGAGAGGCAAGAGATGCTGCGTGGGGATGCCTTGCGTAGTGATATCCTGAGGAAAGTGGGAAAGAGGTACCTGGCCTGCTGTGCCAATGCCCTGAAGCAGTCCGCACCAGGGGCTCCCTTGTGCCTGCGTAGCCTTTCCCAGGGTGTGCTCAAATCCTGTGGCCACTAGGTGTCATAGGTCACACTGGAGGGCCCTGTGTCATCTGCCTGGCGGGCCGGATCTCTGCCATTGGCTCAAGTCTTGTCAGCAGGCCCATCAGAAGCTCCGCCCACTCTTGCGGGGGGGACTGTCTCTATGGTGATGGCAAAGGAGTCTTAGCCCCGCCCACCTGGCCTTGACTTCACCTACCTGGCCCGCTGACCCTCACTCAGACCTCTGTGTTGCTCCAAATGAATGTCCGCCAGTGCCCGGGTGTCAGCATCTGGGATAAAGGATTCGGGACCTTGCCTGGGGCAGAAGGCAGCCTAGGTCAGCGGGTACCTGGAAGTCTACTGCCTCGTGACACTGCTGCCAGTGACAAATGGTGACTCCCACACTCACATATCGCCTGGTGGCAGAATGATAGTGATGGGCGGAGAAACATGGCTCCGGAGCACACGTTCCGTGGGGCACCAGCCAAAGCAAAGGCCAGGGCCGGTAGTGGACGTCGTGGAGCTGAATGGCGAGCCAGTGAAGGGCCCAAGGGTCCCTCCTGTATGTGGCGAACAGGTCATCCGTGTCCCCACGTCCATAAACCATGGGACTGCTGGGGCCCAGGCTGCCAGGATTTCGGCCTTGCCTTCGGAGCCCGGCCACATACGCGGCCTTGCAGCGGAGGCGGGGACATGTAGACAGCCAAAATTTGGAAAATGGCAGTGTTTCCTCGAGTTCCCGGGCATCGGCCTTTTTGAGCGGCTTGCTTTTTCTCCTGGTAGGAGAGGGCCCTGACGGAGAAAGGCAGGATTACGTGTGCAGGAAAGGTGTGTGCTGAGAGGGTGACGACGTTGAGACCATGTTGGGATCTTTAGTCCCAGGAGAGGCCCCTGGCGGGTGTGGGTCAGTGTTGTCTACCCATCCCACTTGGCGGGGGGAGGTTTTCACCATACAAAGCAGCAGCGGAATTATTCGTCGCCGGAGGGGTTGCATCTGCCCACAAGCTCCACCTGGCCAGGGTCCGCCACTACTGTATTGTCCATGTCAGTCAACAGAAGCTAAGACCTTCCAGAGAGACTACCTGCTCTTCTCTACCCACGGGGAAGCAGTACAGCCAGAAGCCTCCCCCGTTCCATCTCTAGGCTCTCTCTCAGGCCCCTCATACTTGTGATGTGTCTCAGGGGTAGAAGGAAGAGATTTCTCCGAATGAACACATACACAGAGGGGCCATAGATGCTGAGGAAGGGCGCCTTGCCTACTGATATCCTAGCGTAAGTGGAAAAGTGGTACCTGCCTGCTGGCCCCGTGTGTCGAACGTGTCCACATCAGGGGCTGCCTACTGTGAGGTGATTCCCTGGGTGCCCTGGATTTTGTGGCCCAAAAGAGAAGGGGCCGTCGTGTGTCCATGGGTAAAATGGAGGGCACTGCGGAAGTGGCCGCTTAGGCTGGACCTCTCCTATTGGCTCGGTGTTTGTGACCCGTCCCCGTCAGAAGTTCCGGCCAGCCTTGCGGTGGCTGTCTCCATGGTGATTGGGAAAGAAGCCTTAGGCCCCGCACTCAGCCGTCACCTGGCCTACCTGGCCTCTTTAGCCTCATCTAGACCGCTGCGTGGATGAAAGAATGAATGTCGGCCAATGACCACATGTCCTCGTTGCCTTTGAAGGATTAGGCTCCTTGCCTGGGCAGAAGACAGCCAAGGTCAGCCTGAGCCTAGACACCTAGTGACCTGTGACACTGCAGGCAGTGACAGATGTTGATTTTCATGCTCATGTATCCGCAGGTGGCGGATTCAGAGTGGTCGGAGAAGAAGTGTAAGTAGGGATGACACAGACACGAGGGCACGGGCCAAAGGTCAGGGAAAATAGCTGAGATCGTGGAGCTCTAGCGGAGCCAGTGTAGGGCCCAGGCCTCCCTCCTGTACGTGGCAAAGAGGTGATCCATATGCCGCCATGCGCAGACTCTGGACTGCTGGGGCCCTGGACGCCCGGATTGCGGCCTTGTCTTCGGAGAAGTGACACACATGCACTGTGCCAGCGGAGGCTGTGGCCCAGCAGAGGGCAAAATCTTGAAAATGCGGGCTTCAGTTGACTTTGCCTGTGCTCTCCTTTGGCTGAGTGCCATCGTGTGTTTCCTAGCAGGAGAAGGCATTCGTGGAGAGAGGCGGATTCCATGTGTGCAGGCAAAGTGTGTGCTGAGATGATGAGTGGCTGGAGACCAGGGTGGACTCTTGAGACCCAGGATAGACCCCTGGCAGGTATGTGTCAATGTTTTCTGCCCATGGCACTCAGCCGGGTATTTGCATAGAATGTTCTCCGCGGAATTAGTAGTCTCCGGAGAGGCTGCTGCATGTCAGCAAGCTTCACCTGGCCAGGTCCGCCCGTGATGTAGCTCCCCAATCAATGGCTACTCTCTAGACCTTCCAGATAGACTAGCAGATCTTCTCTGCCCATGGGCAACCAGTAGAGCCAGAGGCCTTCCCCCTTTGCTCTTTCGTCTCTAGGCCCTCTGTCAGGCACTCCAAGGTGTGAAGTGACAAGGGGGAGAAGGAAGAGATTTCAGAGAACGAACACATCCAGAGAGAGACAGAGAGAGGCAAGAGATGCTGAGTGGGGATGCCTTGCGTAGTGATATCCTGAGGAAAGCGGGAAAGAGGTACCTGGCCTGCTGTGCCAATGCCCTGAAGCAGTCCGCACCAGGGGCTCCCTTGTGCCTGCGTAGCCTTTCCCAGGGTGTGCTCAAATCCTGTGGCCACTAGGTGTCATAGGTCACACTGGAGGGCCCTGTGTCATCTGCCTGGCGGGCCGGATCTCTGCCATTGGCTCAAGTCTTGTCAGCAGGCCCATCAGAAGCTCCGCCCACTCTTGCGGGGGGGACTGTCTCTATGGTGATGGCAAAGGAGTCTTAGCCCCGCCCACCTGGCCTTGACTTCACCTACCTGGCCCGCTGACCCTCACTCAGACCTCTGTGTTGCTCCAAATGAATGTCCGCCAGTGCCCGGGTGTCAGCATCTGGGATAAAGGATTCGGGACCTTGCCTGGGGCAGAAGGCAGCCTAGGTCAGCGGGTACCTGGAAGTCTACTGCCTCGTGACACTGCTGCCAGTGACAAATGGTGACTCCCACACTCACATATCGCCTGGTGGCAGAATGATAGTGATGGGCGGAGAAACATGGCTCCGGAGCACACGTTCCGTGGGGCACCAGCCAAAGCAAAGGCCAGGGCCGGTAGTGGACGTCGTGGAGCTGAATGGCGAGCCAGTGAAGGGCCCAAGGGTCCCTCCTGTATGTGGCGAACAGGTCATCCGTGTCCCCACGTCCATAAACCATGGGACTGCTGGGGCCCAGGCTGCCAGGATTTCGGCCTTGCCTTCGGAGCCCGGCCACATACGCGGCCTTGCAGCGGAGGCGGGGACATGTAGACAGCCAAAATTTGGAAAATGGCAGTGTTTCCTCGAGTTCCCGGGCATCGGCCTTTTAGAGCGGCTTGCTTTTTCTCCTGGTAGGAGAGGGCCCTGACGGAGAAAGGCAGGATTACGTGTGCAGGAAAGGTGTGTGCTGAGAGGGTGACGACGTTGAGACCATGTTGGGATCTTTAGTCCCAGGAGAGGCCCCTGGCGGGTGTGGGTCAGTGTTGTCTACCCATCCCACTTGGCGGGGGGAGGTTTTCACCATACAAAGCAGCAGCGGAATTATTCGTCGCCGGAGGGGTTGCATCTGCCCACAAGCTCCACCTGGCCAGGGTCCGCCCCTACTGTATTGTCCATGTCAGTCAACAGAAGCTAAGACCTTCCAGAGAGACTACCTGCTCTTCTCTACCCACGGGGAAGCAGTACAGCCAGAAGCCTCCCCCGTTCCATCTCTAGGCTCTCTCCAGGCCCCTCATACTTGTGATGTGTCTCAGGGGTAGAAGGAAGAGATTTCTCCGAATGAACACATACACAGAGGGGCCATAGATGCTGAGGAAGGGCGCCTTTCCTACCGATATCCTAGCGTAAGTGGAAAAGTGGTACCTGCCTGCTGGCCCCGTGTGTCGAACGTGTCCACATCAGGGGCTGCCTACTGTGAGGTGATTCCCTGGGTGCCCTGGATTTTGTGGCCCAAAAGAGAAGGGGCCGTCGTGTGTCCATGGGTAAAATGGAGGGCACTGCGGAAGTGGCCGCTTAGGCTGGACCTCTCCTATTGGCTCGGTGTTTGTGACCCGTCCCCGTCAGAAGTTCCGGCCAGCCTTGCGGTGGCTGTCTCCATGGTGATTGGGAAAGAAGCCTTAGGCCCCGCACTCAGCCGTCACCTGGCCTACCTGGCCTCTTTAGCCTCATCTAGACCGCTGTGTGGATGAAAGAATGAATGTCGGCCAATGACCACATGTCCTCGTTGCCTTTGAAGGATTAGGCTCCTTGCCTGGGCAGAAGACAGCCAAGGTCAGCCTGAGCCTAGACACCTAGTGACCTGTGACAGTGCAGGCAGTGACAGATGTTGATTTTCATGCTCATGTATCCGCAGGTGGCGGATTCAGAGTGGTCGGAGAAGAAGTGTAAGTAGGGATGACACAGACACGAGGGCACGGGCCAAAGGTCAGGGAAAATAGCTGAGATCGTGGAGCTCTAGCGGAGCCAGTGTAGGGCCCAGGCCTCCCTCCTGTACGTGGCAAAGAGGTGATCCATATGCCGCCATGCGCAGACTCTGGACTGCTGGGGCCCTGGACGCCCGGATTGCGGCCTTGTCTTCGGAGAAGTGACACACATGCACTGTGCCAGCGGAGGCTGTGGCCCAGCAGAGGGCAAAATCTTGAAAATGCGGGCTTCAGTTGACTTTGCCTGTGCTCTCCTTTGGCTGAGTGCCATCGTGTGTTTCCTAGCAGGAGAAGGCATTCGTGGAGAGAGGCGGATTCCATGTGTGCAGGCAAAGTGTGTGCTGAGATGATGAGTGGCTGGAGACCAGGGTGGACTCTTGAGACCCAGGATAGACCCCTGGCAGGTATGTGTCAATGTTTTCTGCCCATGGCACTCAGCCGGGTATTTGCATAGAATGTTCTCCGCGGAATTAGTAGTCTCCGGAGAGGCTGCTGCATGTCAGCAAGCTTCACCTGGCCAGGTCCGCCCGTGATGTAGCTCCCCAATCAATGGCTACTCTCTAGACCTTCCAGATAGACTAGCAGATCTTCTCTGCCCATGGGCAACCAGTAGAGCCAGAGGCCTTCCCCCTTTGCTCTTTCGTCTCTAGGCCCTCTGTCAGGCACTCCAAGGTGTGAAGTGACAAGGGGGAGAAGGAAGAGATTTCAGAGAACGAACACATCCAGAGAGAGACAGAGAGAGGCAAGAGATGCTGAGTGGGGATGCCTTGCGTAGTGATATCCTGAGGAAAGTGGGAAAGAGGTACCTGGCCTGCTGTGCCAATGCCCTGAAGCAGTCCGCACCAGGGGCTCCCTTGTGCCTGCGTAGCCTTTCCCAGGGTGTGCTCAAATCCTGTGGCCACTAGGTGTCATAGGTCACACTGGAGGGCCCTGTGTCATCTGCCTGGCGGGCCGGATCTCTGCCATTGGCTCAAGTCTTGTCAGCAGGCCCATCACAAGCTCCGGCCACTCTTGCGGGGGGGGGACTGTCTCTATGGTGATGGCAAAGGAGTCTTAGCCCCGCCCACCTGGCCTTGACTTCACCTACCTGGCCCGCTGACCCTCACTCAGACCTCTGTGTTGCTCCAAATGAATGTCCGCCAGTGCCCGGGTGTCAGCATCTGGGATAAAGGATTCGGGACCTTGCCTGGGGCAGAAGGCAGCCTAGGTCAGCGGGTACCTGGAAGTCTACTGCCTCGTGACACTGCTGCCAGTGACAAATGGTGACTCCCACACTCACATATCGCCTGGTGGCAGAATGATAGTGATGGGCGGAGAAACATGGCTCCGGGGCACACGTTCCGTGGGGCACCAGCCAAAGCAAAGGCCAGGGCCGGTAGTGGACGTCGTGGAGCTGAATGGCGAGCCAGTGAAGGGCCCAAGGGTCCCTCCTGTATGTGGCGAACAGGTCATCCGTGTCCCCACGTCCATAAACCATGGGACTGCTGGGGCCCAGGCTGCCAGGATTTCGGCCTTGCCTTCGGAGCCCGGCCACATACGTGGCCTTGCAGCGGAGGCGGGGACATGTAGACAGCCAAAATTTGGAAAATGGCAGTGTTTCCTCGAGTTCCCGGGCATCGGCCTTTTTGAGCGGCTTGCTTTTTCTCCTGGTAGGAGAGGGCCCTGACGGAGAAAGGCAGGATTACGTGTGCAGGAAAGGTGTGTGCTGAGAGGGTGACGACGTTGAGACCATGTTGGGATCTTTAGTCCCAGGAGAGGCCCCTGGCGGGTGTGGGTCAGTGTTGTCTACCCATCCCACTTGGCGGGGGGAGGTTTTCACCATACAAAGCAGCAGCGGAATTATTCGTCGCCGGAGGGGTTGCATCTGCCCACAAGCTCCACCTGGCCAGGGTCCGCCCCTACTGTATTGTCCATGTCAGTCAACAGAAGCTAAGACCTTCCAGAGAGACTACCTGCTCTTCTCTACCCACGGGGAAGCAGTACAGCCAGAAGCCTCCCCCGTTCCATCTCTAGGCTCTCTCTCAGGCCCCTCATACTTGTGATGTGTCTCAGGGGTAGAAGGAAGAGATTTCTCCGAATGAACACATACACAGAGGGGCCATAGATGCTGAGGAAGGGCGCCTTGCCTACCGATATCCTAGCGTAAGTGGAAAAGTGGTACCTGCCTGCTGGCCCCGTGTGTCGAACGTGTCCACATCAGGGGCTGCCTACTGTGAGGTGATTCCCTGGGTGCCCTGGATTTTGTGGCCCAAAAGAGAAGGGGCCGTCGTGTGTCCATGGGTAAAATGGAGGGCAGTGCGGAAGTGGCCGCTTAGGCTGGACCTCTCCTATTGGCTCGGTGTTTGTGACCCGTCCCCGTCAGAAGTTCCGGCCAGCCTTGCGGTGGCTGTCTCCATGGTGATTGGGAAAGAAGCCTTAGGCCCCGCACTCAGCCGTCACCTGGCCTACCTGGCCTCTTTAGCCTCATCTAGACCGCTGTGTGGATGAAAGAATGAATGTCGGCCAATGACCACATGTCCTCGTTGCCTTTGAAGGATTAGGCTCCTTGCCTGGGCAGAAGACAGCCAAGGTCAGCCTGAGCCTAGACACCTAGTGACCTGTGACAGTGCAGGCAGTGACAGATGTTGATTTTCATGCTCATGTATCCGCAGGTGGCGGATTCAGAGTGGTCGGAGAAGAAGTGTAAGTAGGGATGACACAGACACGAGGGCACGGGCCAAAGGTCAGGGAAAATAGCTGAGATCGTGGAGCTCTAGCGGAGCCAGTGTAGGGCCCAGGCCTCCCTCCTGTACGTGGCAAAGAGGTGATCCATATGCCGCCATGCGCAGACTCTGGACTGCTGGGGCCCTGGACGCCCGGATTGCGGCCTTGTCTTCGGAGAAGTGACACACATGCACTGTGCCAGCGGAGGCTGTGGCCCAGCAGAGGGCAAAATCTTGAAAATGCGGGCTTCAGTTGACTTTGCCTGTGCTCTCCTTTGGCTGAGTGCCATCGTGTGTTTCCTAGCAGGAGAAGGCATTCGTGGAGAGAGGCGGATTCCATGTGTGCAGGCAAAGTGTGTGCTGAGATGATGAGTGGCTGGAGACCAGGGTGGACTCTTGAGACCCAGGATAGACCCCTGGCAGGTATGTGTCAATGTTTTCTGCCCATGGCACTCAGCCGGGTATTTGCATAGAATGTTCTCCGCGGAATTAGTAGTCTCCGGAGAGGCTGCTGCATGTCAGCAAGCTTCACCTGGCCAGGTCCGCCCGTGATGTAGCTCCCCAATCAATGGCTACTCTCTAGACCTTCCAGATAGACTAGCAGATCTTCTCTGCCCATGGGCAACCAGTAGAGCCAGAGGCCTTCCCCCTTTGCTCTTTCGTCTCTAGGCCCTCTGTCAGGCACTCCAAGGTGTGAAGTGACAAGGGGGAGAAGGAAGAGATTTCAGAGAACGAACACATCCAGAGAGAGACAGAGAGAGGCAAGAGATGCTGAGTGGGGATGCCTTGCGTAGTGATATCCTGAGGAAAGTGGGAAAGAGGTACCTGGCCTGCTGTGCCAATGCCCTGAAGCAGTCCGCACCAGGGGCTCCCTTGTGCCTGCGTAGCCTTTCCCAGGGTGTGCTGAAATCCTGTGGCCACTAGGTGTCATAGGTCACACTGGAGGGCCCTGTGTCATCTGCCTGGCGGGCCGGATCTCTGCCATTGGCTCAAGTCTTGTCAGCAGGCCCATCACAAGCTCCGGCCACTCTTGCGGGGGGGGGACTGTCTCTATGGTGATGGCAAAGGAGTCTTAGCCCCGCCCACCTGGCCTTGACTTCACCTACCTGGCCCGCTGACCCTCACTCAGACCTCTGTGTTGCTCCAAATGAATGTCCGCCAGTGCCCGGGTGTCAGCATCTGGGATAAAGGATTCGGGACCTTGCCTGGGGCAGAAGGCAGCCTAGGTCAGCGGGTACCTGGAAGTCTACTGCCTCGTGACACTGCTGCCAGTGACAAATGGTGACTCCCACACTCACATATCGCCTGGTGGCAGAATGATAGTGATGGGCGGAGAAACATGGCTCCGGGGCACACGTTCCGTGGGGCACCAGCCAAAGCAAAGGCCAGGGCCGGTAGTGGACGTCGTGGAGCTGAATGGCGAGCCAGTGAAGGGCCCAAGGGTCCCTCCTGTATGTGGCGAACAGGTCATCCGTGTCCCCACGTCCATAAACCATGGGACTGCTGGGGCCCAGGCTGCCAGGATTTCGGCCTTGCCTTCGGAGCCCGGCCACATACGTGGCCTTGCAGCGGAGGCGGGGACATGTAGACAGCCAAAATTTGGAAAATGGCAGTGTTTCCTCGAGTTCCCGGGCATCGGCCTTTTTGAGCGGCTTGCTTTTTCTCCTGGTAGGAGAGGGCCCTGACGGAGAAAGGCAGGATTACGTGTGCAGGAAAGGTGTGTGCTGAGAGGGTGACGACGTTGAGACCATGTTGGGATCTTTAGTCCCAGGAGAGGCCCCTGGCGGGTGTGGGTCAGTGTTGTCTACCCATCCCACTTGGCGGGGGGAGGTTTTCACCATACAAAGCAGCAGCGGAATTATTCGTCGCCGGAGGGGTTGCATCTGCCCACAAGCTCCACCTGGCCAGGGTCCGCCCCTACTGTATTGTCCATGTCAGTCAACAGAAGCTAAGACCTTCCAGAGAGACTACCTGCTCTTCTCTACCCACGGGGAAGCAGTACAGCCAGAAGCCTCCCCCGTTCCATCTCTAGGCTCTCTCTCAGGCCCCTCATACTTGTGATGTGTCTCAGGGGTAGAAGGAAGAGATTTCTCCGAATGAACACATACACAGAGGGGCCATAGATGCTGAGGAAGGGCGCCTTGCCTACCGATATCCTAGCGTAAGTGGAAAAGTGGTACCTGCCTGCTGGCCCCGTGTGTCGAACGTGTCCACATCAGGGGCTGCCTACTGTGAGGTGATTCCCTGGGTGCCCTGGATTTTGTGGCCCAAAAGAGAAGGGGCCGTCGTGTGTCCATGGGTAAAATGGAGGGCAGTGCGGAAGTGGCCGCTTAGGCTGGACCTCTCCTATTGGCTCGGTGTTTGTGACCCGTCCCCGTCAGAAGTTCCGGCCAGCCTTGCGGTGGCTGACTCCATGGTGATTGGGAAAGAAGCCTTAGGCCCCGCACTCAGCCGTCACCTGGCCTACCTGGCCTCTTTAGCCTCATCTAGACCGCTGTGTGGATGAAAGAATGAATGTCGGCCAATGACCACATGTCCTCGTTGCCTTTGAAGGATTAGGCTCCTTGCCTGGGCAGAAGACAGCCAAGGTCAGCCTGAGCCTAGACACCTAGTGACCTGTGACACTGCAGGCAGTGACAGATGTTGATTTTCATGCTCATGTATCCGCAGGTGGCGGATTCAGAGTGGTCGGAGAAGAAGTGTAAGTAGGGATGACACAGACACGAGGGCACGGGCCAAAGGTCAGGGAAAATAGCTGAGATCGTGGAGCTCTAGCGGAGCCAGTGTAGGGCCCAGGCCTCCCTCCTGTACGTGGCAAAGAGGTGATCCATATGCCGCCATGCGCAGACTCTGGACTGCTGGGGCCCTGGACGCCCGGATTGCGGCCTTGTCTTCGGAGAAGTGACACACATGCACTGTGGCAGCGGAGGCTGTGGCCCAGCAGAGGGCAAAATCTTGAAAATGCGGGCTTCAGTTGACTTTGCCTGTGCTCTCCTTTGGCTGAGTGCCATCGTGTGTTTCCTAGCAGGAGAAGGCATTCGTGGAGAGAGGCGGATTCCATGTGTGCAGGCAAAGTGTGTGCTGAGATGATGAGTGGCTGGAGACCAGGGTGGACTCTTGAGACCCAGGATAGACCCCTGGCAGGTATGTGTCAATGTTTTCTGCCCATGGCACTCAGCCGGGTATTTGCATAGAATGTTCTCCGCGGAATTAGTAGTCTCCGGAGAGGCTGCTGCATGTCAGCAAGCTTCACCTGGCCAGGTCCGCCCGTGATGTAGCTCCCCAATCAATGGCTACTCTCTAGACCTTCCAGATAGACTAGCAGATCTTCTCTGCCCATGGGCAACCAGTAGAGCCAGAGGCCTTCCCCCTTTGCTCTTTCGTCTCTAGGCCCTCTGTCAGGCACTCCAAGGTGTGAAGTGACAAGGGGGAGAAGGAAGAGATTTCAGAGAACGAACACATCCAGAGAGAGACAGAGAGAGGCAAGAGATGCTGAGTGGGGATGCCTTGCGTAGTGATATCCTGAGGAAAGTGGGAAAGAGGTACCTGGCCTGCTGTGCCAATGCCCTGAAGCAGTCCGCACCAGGGGCTCCCTTGTGCCTGCGTAGCCTTTCCCAGGGTGTGCTCAAATCCTGTGGCCACTAGGTGTCATAGGTCACACTGGAGGGCCCTGTGTCATCTGCCTGGCGGGCCGGATCTCTGCCATTGGCTCAAGTCTTGTCAGCAGGCCCATCACAAGCTCCGGCCACTCTTGCGGGGGGGGACTGTCTCTATGGTGATGGCAAAGGAGTCTTAGCCCCGCCCACCTGGCCTTGACTTCACCTACCTGGCCCGCTGACCCTCACTCAGACCTCTGTGTTGCTCCAAATGAATGTCCGCCAGTGCCCGGGTGTCAGCATCTGGGATAAAGGATTCGGGACCTTGCCTGGGGCAGAAGGCAGCCTAGGTCAGCGGGTACCTGGAAGTCTACTGCCTCGTGACACTGCTGCCAGTGACAAATGGTGACTCCCACACTCACATATCGCCTGGTGGCAGAATGATAGTGATGGGCGGAGAAACATGGCTCCGGAGCACACGTTCCGTGGGGCACCAGCCAAAGCAAAGGCCAGGGCCGGTAGTGGACGTCGTGGAGCTGAATGGCGAGCCAGTGAAGGGCCCAAGGGTCCCTCCTGTATGTGGCGAACAGGTCATCCGTGTCCCCACGTCCATAAACCATGGGACTGCTGGGGCCCAGGCTGCCAGGATTTCGGCCTTGCCTTCGGAGCCCGGCCACATACGTGGCCTTGCAGCGGAGGCGGGGACATGTAGACAGCCAAAATTTGGAAAATGGCAGTGTTTCCTCGAGTTCCCGGGCATCGGCCTTTTTGAGCGGCTTGCTTTTTCTCCTGGTAGGAGAGGGCCCTGACGGAGAAAGGCAGGATTACGTGTGCAGGAAAGGTGTGTGCTGAGAGGGTGACGACGTTGAGACCATGTTGGGATCTTTAGTCCCAGGAGAGGCCCCTGGCGGGTGTGGGTCAGTGTTGTCTACCCATCCCACTTGGCGGGGGGAGGTTTTCACCATACAAAGCAGCAGCGGAATTATTCGTCGCCGGAGGGGTTGCATCTGCCCACAAGCTCCACCTGGCCAGGGTCCGCCCCTACTGTATTGTCCATGTCAGTCAACAGAAGCTAAGACCTTCCAGAGAGACTACCTGCTCTTCTCTACCCACGGGGAAGCAGTACAGCCAGAAGCCTCCCCCGTTCCATCTCTAGGCTCTCTCTCAGGCCCCTCATACTTGTGATGTGTCTCAGGGGTAGAAGGAAGAGATTTCTCCGAATGAACACATACACAGAGGGGCCATAGATGCTGAGGAAGGGCGCCTTGCCTACCGATATCCTAGCGTAAGTGGAAAAGTGGTACCTGCCTGCTGGCCCCGTGTGTCGAACGTGTCCACATCAGGGGCTGCCTACTGTGAGGTGATTCCCTGGGTGCCCTGGATTTTGTGGCCCAAAAGAGAAGGGGCCGTCGTGTGTCCATGGGTAAAATGGAGGGCACTGCGGAAGTGGCCGCTTAGGCTGGACCTCTCCTATTGGCTCGGTGTTTGTGACCCGTCCCCGTCAGAAGTTCCGGCCAGCCTTGCGGTGGCTGACTCCATGGTGATTGGGAAAGAAGCCTTAGGCCCCGCACTCAGCCGTCACCTGGCCTACCTGGCCTCTTTAGCCTCATCTAGACCGCTGTGTGGATGAAAGAATGAATGTCGGCCAATGACCACATGTCCTCGTTGCCTTTGAAGGATTAGGCTCCTTGCCTGGGCAGAAGACAGCCAAGGTCAGCCTGAGCCTAGACACCTAGTGACCTGTGACACTGCAGGCAGTGACAGATGTTGATTTTCATGCTCATGTATCCGCAGGTGGTGGATTCAGAGTGGTCGGAGAAGAAGTGTAAGTAGGGATGACACAGACACGAGGGCACGGGCCAAAGGTCAGGGAAAATAGCTGAGATCGTGGAGCTCTAGCGGAGCCAGTGTAGGGCCCAGGCCTCCCTCCTGTACGTGGCAAAGAGGTGATCCATATGCCGCCATGCGCAGACTCTGGACTGCTGGGGCCCTGGACGCCCGGATTGCGGCCTTGTCTTCGGAGAAGTGACACACATGCACTGTGGCAGCGGAGGCTGTGGCCCAGCAGAGGGCAAAATCTTGAAAATGCGGGCTTCAGTTGACTTTGCCTGTGCTCTCCTTTGGCTGAGTGCCATCGTGTGTTTCCTAGCAGGAGAAGGCATTCGTGGAGAGAGGCGGATTCCATGTGTGCAGGCAAAGTGTGTGCTGAGATGACGAGTGGCTGGAGACCAGGGTGGACTCTTGAGACCCAGGATAGACCCCTGGCAGGTATGTGTCAATGTTTTCTGCCCATGGCACTCAGCCGGGTATTTGCATAGAATGTTCTCCGCGGAATTAGTAGTCTCCGGAGAGGCTGCTGCATGTCAGCAAGCTTCACCTGGCCAGGTCCGCCCGTGATGTAGCTCCCCAATCAATGGCTACTCTCTAGACCTTCCAGATAGACTAGCAGATCTTCTCTGCCCATGGGCAACCAGTAGAGCCAGAGGCCTTCCCCCTTTGCTCTTTCGTCTCTAGGCCCTCTGTCAGGCACTCCAAGGTGTGAAGTGACAAGGGGGAGAAGGAAGAGATTTCAGAGAACGAACACATCCAGAGAGAGACAGAGAGAGGCAAGAGATGCTGAGTGGGGATGCCTTGCGTAGTGATATCCTGAGGAAAGTGGGAAAGAGGTACCTGGCCTGCTGTGCCAATGCCCTGAAGCAGTCCGCACCAGGGGCTCCCTTGTGCCTGCGTAGCCTTTCCCAGGGTGTGCTCAAATCCTGTGGCCACTAGGTGTCATAGGTCACACTGGAGGGCCCTGTGTCATCTGCCTGGCGGGCCGGATCTCTGCCATTGGCTCAAGTCTTGTCAGCAGGCCCATCACAAGCTCCGGCCACTCTTGCGGGGGGGGACTGTCTCTATGGTGATGGCAAAGGAGTCTTAGCCCCGCCCACCTGGCCTTGACTTCACCTACCTGGCCCGCTGACCCTCACTCAGACCTCTGTGTTGCTCCAAATGAATGTCCGCCAGTGCCCGGGTGTCAGCATCTGGGATAAAGGATTCGGGACCTTGCCTGGGGCAGAAGGCAGCCTAGGTCAGCGGGTACCTGGAAGTCTACTGCCTCGTGACACTGCTGCCAGTGACAAATGGTGACTCCCACACTCACATATCGCCTGGTGGCAGAATGATAGTGATGGGCGGAGAAACATGGCTCCGGAGCACACGTTCCGTGGGGCACCAGCCAAAGCAAAGGCCAGGGCCGGTAGTGGACGTCGTGGAGCTGAATGGCGAGCCAGTGAAGGGCCCAAGGGTCCCTCCTGTATGTGGCGAACAGGTCATCCGTGTCCCCACGTCCATAAACCATGGGACTGCTGGGGCCCAGGCTGCCAGGATTTCGGCCTTGCCTTCGGAGCCCGGCCACATACGTGGCCTTGCAGCGGAGGCGGGGACATGTAGACAGCCAAAATTTGGAAAATGGCAGTGTTTCCTCGAGTTCCCGGGCATCGGCCTTTTTGAGCGGCTTGCTTTTTCTCCTGGTAGGAGAGGGCCCTGACGGAGAAAGGCAGGATTACGTGTGCAGGAAAGGTGTGTGCTGAGAGGGTGACGACGTTGAGACCATGTTGGGATCTTTAGTCCCAGGAGAGGCCCCTGGCGGGTGTGGGTCAGTGTTGTCTACCCATCCCACTTGGCGGGGGGAGGTTTTCACCATACAAAGCAGCAGCGGAATTATTCGTCGCCGGAGGGGTTGCATCTGCCCACAAGCTCCACCTGGCCAGGGTCCGCCCCTACTGTATTGTCCATGTCAGTCAACAGAAGCTAAGACCTTCCAGAGAGACTACCTGCTCTTCTCTACCCACGGGGAAGCAGTACAGCCAGAAGTCTCCCCCGTTCCATCTCTAGGCTCTCTCTCAGGCCCCTCATACTTGTGATGTGTCTCAGGGGTAGAAGGAAGAGATTTCTCCGAATGAACACATACACAGAGGGGCCATAGATGCTGAGGAAGGGCGCCTTGCCTACTGATATCCTAGCGTAAGTGGAAAAATGGTACCTGCCTGCTGGCCCCGTGTGTCGAACGTGTCCACATCAGGGGCTGCCTACTGTGAGGTGATTCCCTGGGTGCCCTGGATTTTGTGGCCCAAAAGAGAAGGGGCCGTCGTGTGTCCATGGGTAAAATGGAGGGCACTGCAGAAGTGGCCGCTTAGGCTGGACCTCTCCTATTGGCTCGGTGTTTGTGACCCGTCCCCGTCAGAAGTTCCGGCCAGCCTTGCGGTGGCTGTCTCCATGGTGATTGGGAAAGAAGCCTTAGGCCCCGCACTCAGCCGTCACCTGGCCTACCTGGCCTCTTTAGCCTCATCTAGACCGCTGTGTGGATGAAAGAATGAATGTCGGCCAATGACCACATGTCCTCGTTGCCTTTGAAGGATTAGGCTCCTTGCCTGGGCAGAAGACAGCCAAGGTCAGCCTGAGCCTAGACACCTAGTGACCTGTGACACTGCAGGCAGTGACAGATGTTGATTTTCATGCTCATGTATCCGCAGGTGGCGGATTCAGAGTGGTCGGAGAAGAAGTGTAAGTAGGGATGACACAGACACGAGGGCACGGGCCAAAGGTCAGGGAAAATAGCTGAGATCGTGGAGCTCTAGCGGAGCCAGTGTAGGGCCCAGGCCTCCCTCCTGTACGTGGCAAAGAGGTGATCCATATGCCGCCATGCGCAGACTCTGGACTGCTGGGGTCCTGGACGCCCGGATTGCGGCCTTGTCTTCGGAGAAGTGACACACATGCACTGTGGCAGCGGAGGCTGTGGCCCAGCAGAGGGCAAAATCTTGAAAATGCGGGCTTCAGTTGACTTTGCCTGTGCTCTCCTTTGGCTGAGTGCCATCGTGTGTTTCCTAGCAGGAGAAGGCATTCGTGGAGAGAGGCGGATTCCATGTGTGCAGGCAAAGTGTGTGCTGAGATGATGAGTGGCTGGAGACCAGGGTGGACTCTTGAGACCCAGGATAGACCCCTGGCAGGTATGTGTCAATGTTTTCTGCCCATGGCACTCAGCCGGGTATTTGCATAGAATGTTCTCCGCGGAATTAGTAGTCTCCGGAGAGGCTGCTGCATGTCAGCAAGCTTCACCTGGCCAGGTCCGCCCGTGATGGAGCTCCCCAATCAATGGCTACTCTCTAGACCTTCCAGATAGACTAGCAGATCTTCTCTGCCCATGGGCAACCAGTAGAGCCAGAGGCCTTCCCCCTTTGCTCTTTCGTCTCTAGGCCCTCTGTCAGGCACTCCAAGGTGTGAAGTGACAAGGGGGAGAAGGAAGAGATTTCAGAGAACGAACACATCCAGAGAGAGACAGAGAGAGGCAAGAGATGCTGAGTGGGGATGCCTTGCGTAGTGATATCCTGAGGAAAGTGGGAAAGAGGTACCTGGCCTGCTGTGCCAATGCCCTGAAGCAGTCCGCACCAGGGGCTCCCTTGTGCCTGCGTAGCCTTTCCCAGGGTGTGCTCAAATCCTGTGGCCACTAGGTGTCATAGGTCACACTGGAGGGCCCTGTGTCATCTGCCTGGCGGGCCGGATCTCTGCCATTGGCTCAAGTCTTGTCAGCAGGCCCATCAGAAGCTCCGCCCACTCTTGCGGGGGGGGGACTGTCTCTATGGTGATGGCAAAGGAGTCTTAGCCCCGCCCACCTGGCCTTGACTTCACCTACCTGGCCCGCTGACCCTCACTCAGACCTCTGTGTTGCTCCAAATGAATGTCCGCCAGTGCCCGGGTGTCAGCATCTGGGATAAAGGATTCGGGACCTTGCCTGGGGCAGAAGGCAGCCTAGGTCAGCGGGTACCTGGAAGTCTACTGCCTCGTGACACTGCTGCCAGTGACAAATGGTGACTCCCACACTCACATATCGCCTGGTGGCAGAATGATAGTGATGGGCGGAGAAACATGGCTCCGGGGCACACGTTCCGTGGGGCACCAGCCAAAGCAAAGGCCAGGGCCGGTAGTGGACGTCGTGGAGCTGAATGGCGAGCCAGTGAAGGGCCCAAGGGTCCCTCCTGTATGTGGCGAACAGGTCATCCGTGTCCCCACGTCCATAAACCATGGGACTGCTGGGGCCCAGGCTGCCAGGATTTCGGCCTTGCCTTCGGAGCCCGGCCACATACGTGGCCTTGCAGCGGAGGCGGGGACATGTAGACAGCCAAAATTTGGAAAATGGCAGTGTTTCCTCGAGTTCCCGGGCATCGGCCTTTTTGAGCGGCTTGCTTTTTCTCCTGGTAGGAGAGGGCCCTGACGGAGAAAGGCAGGATTACGTGTGCAGGAAAGGTGTGTGCTGAGAGGGTGACGACGTTGAGACCATGTTGGGATCTTTAGTCCCAGGAGAGGCCCCTGGCGGGTGTGGGTCAGTGTTGTCTACCCATCCCACTTGGCGGGGGGAGGTTTTCACCATACAAAGCAGCAGCGGAATTATTCGTCGCCGGAGGGGTTGCATCTGCCCACAAGCTCCACCTGGCCAGGGTCCGCCCCTACTGTATTGTCCATGTCAGTCAACAGAAGCTAAGACCTTCCAGAGAGACTACCTGCTCTTCTCTACCCACGGGGAAGCAGTACAGCCAGAAGCCTCCCCCGTTCCATCTCTAGGCTCTCTCTCAGGCCCCTCATACTTGTGATGTGTCTCAGGGGTAGAAGGAAGAGATTTCTCCGAATGAACACATACACAGAGGGGCCATAGATGCTGAGGAAGGGCGCCTTGCCTACCGATATCCTAGCGTAAGTGGAAAAGTGGTACCTGCCTGCTGGCCCCGTGTGTCGAACGTGTCCACATCAGGGGCTGCCTACTGTGAGGTGATTCCCTGGGTGCCCTGGATTTTGTGGCCCAAAAGAGAAGGGGCCGTCGTGTGTCCATGGGTAAAATGGAGGGCACTGCGGAAGTGGCCGCTTAGGCTGGACCTCTCCTATTGGCTCGGTGTTTGTGACCCGTCCCCGTCAGAAGTTCCGGCCAGCCTTGCGGTGGCTGACTCCATGGTGATTGGGAAAGAAGCCTTAGGCCCCGCACTCAGCCGTCACCTGGCCTACCTGGCCTCTTTAGCCTCATCTAGACCGCTGTGTGGATGAAAGAATGAATGTCGGCCAATGACCACATGTCCTCGTTGCCTTTGAAGGATTAGGCTCCTTGCCTGGGCAGAAGACAGCCAAGGTCAGCCTGAGCCTAGACACCTAGTGACCTGTGACACTGCAGGCAGTGACAGATGTTGATTTTCATGCTCATGTATCCGCAGGTGGCGGATTCAGAGTGGTCGGAGAAGAAGTGTAAGTAGGGATGACACAGACACGAGGGCACGGGCCAAAGGTCAGGGAAAATAGCTGAGATCGTGGAGCTCTAGCGGAGCCAGTGTAGGGCCCAGGCCTCCCTCCTGTACGTGGCAAAGAGGTGATCCATATGCCGCCATGCGCAGACTCTGGACTGCTGGGGCCCTGGACGCCCGGATTGCGGCCTTGTCTTCGGAGAAGTGACACACATGCACTGTGGCAGCGGAGGCTGTGGCCCAGCAGAGGGCAAAATCTTGAAAATGCGGGCTTCAGTTGACTTTGCCTGTGCTCTCCTTTGGCTGAGTGCCATCGTGTGTTTCCTAGCAGGAGAAGGCATTCGTGGAGAGAGGCGGATTCCATGTGTGCAGGCAAAGTGTGTGCTGAGATGATGAGTGGCTGGAGACCAGGGTGGACTCTTGAGACCCAGGATAGACCCCTGGCAGGTATGTGTCAATGTTTTCTGCCCATGGCACTCAGCCGGGTATTTGCATAGAATGTTCTCCGCGGAATTAGTAGTCTCCGGAGAGGCTGCTGCATGTCAGCAAGCTTCACCTGGCCAGGTCCGCCCGTGATGTAGCTCCCCAATCAATGGCTACTCTCTAGACCTTCCAGATAGACTAGCAGATCTTCTCTGCCCATGGGCAACCAGTAGAGCCAGAGGCCTTCCCCCTTTGCTCTTTCGTCTCTAGGCCCTCTGTCAGGCACTCCAAGGTGTGAAGTGACAAGGGGGAGAAGGAAGAGATTTCAGAGAACGAACACATCCAGAGAGAGACAGAGAGAGGCAAGAGATGCTGAGTGGGGATGCCTTGCGTAGTGATATCCTGAGGAAAGTGGGAAAGAGGTACCTGGCCTGCTGTGCCAATGCCCTGAAGCAGTCCGCACCAGGGGCTCCCTTGTGCCTGCGTAGCCTTTCCCAGGGTGTGCTCAAATCCTGTGGCCACTAGGTGTCATAGGTCACACTGGAGGGCCCTGTGTCATCTGCCTGGCGGGCCGGATCTCTGCCATTGGCTCAAGTCTTGTCAGCAGGCCCATCAGAAGCTCCGCCCACTCTTGCGGGGGGGGACTGTCTCTATGGTGATGGCAAAGGAGTCTTAGCCCCGCCCACCTGGCCTTGACTTCACCTACCTGGCCCGCTGACCCTCACTCAGACCTCTGTGTTGCTCCAAATGAATGTCCGCCAGTGCCCGGGTGTCAGCATCTGGGATAAAGGATTCGGGACCTTGCCTGGGGCAGAAGGCAGCCTAGGTCAGCGGGTACCTGGAAGTCTACTGCCTCGTGACACTGCTGCCAGTGACAAATGGTGACTCCCACACTCACATATCGCCTGGTGGCAGAATGATAGTGATGGGCGGAGAAACATGGCTCCGGGGCACACGTTCCGTGGGGCACCAGCCAAAGCAAAGGCCAGGGCCGGTAGTGGACATCGTGGAGCTGAATGGCGAGCCAGTGAAGGGCCCAAGGGTCCCTCCTGTATGTGGCGAACAGGTCATCCGTGTCCCCACGTCCATAAACCATGGGACTGCTGGGGCCCAGGCTGCCAGGATTTCGGCCTTGCCTTCGGAGCCCGGCCACATACGTGGCCTTGCAGCGGAGGCGGGGACATGTAGACAGCCAAAATTTGGAAAATGGCAGTGTTTCCTCGAGTTCCCGGGCATCGGCCTTTTTGAGCGGCTTGCTTTTTCTCCTGGTAGGAGAGGGCCCTGACGGAGAAAGGCAGGATTACGTGTGCAGGAAAGGTGTGTGCTGAGAGGGTGACGACGTTGAGACCATGTT
Organism: Loxodonta africana; assembly: GCF_030014295.1. Lineage (NCBI taxonomy): Eukaryota > Metazoa > Chordata > Mammalia > Proboscidea > Elephantidae > Loxodonta > Loxodonta africana. The sequence goes on along the minus strand of NW_026975178.1, from coordinate 82,686 downwards.
GGGATCTTTAGTCCCAGGAGAGGCCCCTGGCGGGTGTGGGTCAGTGTTGTCTACCCATCCCACTTGGCGGGGGGAGGTTTTCACCATACAAAGCAGCAGCGGAATTATTCGTCGCCGGAGGGGTTGCATCTGCCCACAAGCTCCACCTGGCCAGGGTCCGCCCCTACTGTATTGTCCATGTCAGTCAACAGAAGCTAAGACCTTCCAGAGAGACTACCTGCTCTTCTCTACCCACGGGGAAGCAGTACAGCCAGAAGCCTCCCCCGTTCCATCTCTAGGCTCTCTCTCAGGCCCCTCATACTTGTGATGTGTCTCAGGGGTAGAAGGAAGAGATTTCTCCGAATGAACACATACACAGAGGGGCCATAGATGCTGAGGAAGGGCGCCTTGCCTACCGATATCCTAGCGTAAGTGGAAAAGTGGTACCTGCCTGCTGGCCCCGTGTGTCGAACGTGTCCACATCAGGGGCTGCCTACTGTGAGGTGATTCCCTGGGTGCCCTGGATTTTGTGGCCCAAAAGAGAAGGGGCCGTCGTGTGTCCATGGGTAAAATGGAGGGCAGTGCGGAAGTGGCCGCTTAGGCTGGACCTCTCCTATTGGCTCGGTGTTTGTGACCCGTCCCCGTCAGAAGTTCCGGCCAGCCTTGCGGTGGCTGACTCCATGGTGATTGGGAAAGAAGCCTTAGGCCCCGCACTCAGCCGTCACCTGGCCTACCTGGCCTCTTTAGCCTCATCTAGACCGCTGTGTGGATGAAAGAATGAATGTCGGCCAATGACCACATGTCCTCGTTGCCTTTGAAGGATTAGGCTCCTTGCCTGGGCAGAAGACAGCCAAGGTCAGCCTGAGCCTAGACACCTAGTGACCTGTGACACTGCAGGCAGTGACAGATGTTGATTTTCATGCTCATGTATCCGCAGGTGGCGGATTCAGAGTGGTCGGAGAAGAAGTGTAAGTAGGGATGACACAGACACGAGGGCACGGGCCAAAGGTCAGGGAAAATAGCTGAGATCGTGGAGCTCTAGCGGAGCCAGTGTAGGGCCCAGGCCTCCCTCCTGTACGTGGCAAAGAGGTGATCCATATGCCGCCATGCGCAGACTCTGGACTGCTGGGGCCCTGGACGCCCGGATTGCGGCCTTGTCTTCGGAGAAGTGACACACATGCACTGTGCCAGCGGAGGCTGTGGCCCAGCAGAGGGCAAAATCTTGAAAATGCGGGCTTCAGTTGACTTTGCCTGTGCTCTCCTTTGGCTGAGTGCCATCGTGTGTTTCCTAGCAGGAGAAGGCATTCGTGGAGAGAGGCGGATTCCATGTGTGCAGGCAAAGTGTGTGCTGAGATGATGAGTGGCTGGAGACCAGGGTGGACTCTTGAGACCCAGGATAGACCCCTGGCAGGTATGTGTCAATGTTTTCTGCCCATGGCACTCAGCCGGGTATTTGCATAGAATGTTCTCCGCGGAATTAGTAGTCTCCGGAGAGGCTGCTGCATGTCAGCAAGCTTCACCTGGCCAGGTCCGCCCGTGATGTAGCTCCCCAATCAATGGCTACTCTCTAGACCTTCCAGATAGACTAGCAGATCTTCTCTGCCCATGGGCAACCAGTAGAGCCAGAGGCCTTCCCCCTTTGCTCTTTCGTCTCTAGGCCCTCTGTCAGGCACTCCAAGGTGTGAAGTGACAAGGGGGAGAAGGAAGAGATTTCAGAGAACGAACACATCCAGAGAGAGACAGAGAGAGGCAAGAGATGCTGAGTGGGGATGCCTTGCGTAGTGATATCCTGAGGAAAGTGGGAAAGAGGTACCTGGCCTGCTGTGCCAATGCCCTGAAGCAGTCCGCACCAGGGGCTCCCTTGTGCCTGCGTAGCCTTTCCCAGGGTGTGCTCAAATCCTGTGGCCACTAGGTGTCATAGGTCACACTGGAGGGCCCTGTGTCATCTGCCTGGCGGGCCGGATCTCTGCCATTGGCTCAAGTCTTGTCAGCAGGCCCATCACAAGCTCCGGCCACTCTTGCGGGGGGGGACTGTCTCTATGGTGATGGCAAAGGAGTCTTAGCCCCGCCCACCTGGCCTTGACTTCACCTACCTGGCCCGCTGACCCTCACTCAGACCTCTGTGTTGCTCCAAATGAATGTCCGCCAGTGCCCGGGTGTCAGCATCTGGGATAAAGGATTCGGGACCTTGCCTGGGGCAGAAGGCAGCCTAGGTCAGCGGGTACCTGGAAGTCTACTGCCTCGTGACACTGCTGCCAGTGACAAATGGTGACTCCCACACTCACATATCGCCTGGTGGCAGAATGATAGTGATGGGCGGAGAAACATGGCTCCGGAGCACACGTTCCGTGGGGCACCAGCCAAAGCAAAGGCCAGGGCCGGTAGTGGACGTCGTGGAGCTGAATGGCGAGCCAGTGAAGGGCCCAAGGGTCCCTCCTGTATGTGGCGAACAGGTCATCCGTGTCCCCACGTCCATAAACCATGGGACTGCTGGGGCCCAGGCTGCCAGGATTTCGGCCTTGCCTTCGGAGCCCGGCCACATACGTGGCCTTGCAGCGGAGGCGGGGACATGTAGACAGCCAAAATTTGGAAAATGGCAGTGTTTCCTCGAGTTCCCGGGCATCGGCCTTTTTGAGCGGCTTGCTTTTTCTCCTGGTAGGAGAGGGCCCTGACGGAGAAAGGCAGGATTACGTGTGCAGGAAAGGTGTGTGCTGAGAGGGTGACGACGTTGAGACCATGTTGGGATCTTTAGTCCCAGGAGAGGCCCCTGGCGGGTGTGGGTCAGTGTTGTCTACCCATCCCACTTGGCGGGGGGAGGTTTTCACCATACAAAGCAGCAGCGGAATTATTCGTCGCCGGAGGGGTTGCATCTGCCCACAAGCTCCACCTGGCCAGGGTCCGCCCCTACTGTATTGTCCATGTCAGTCAACAGAAGCTAAGACCTTCCAGAGAGACTACCTGCTCTTCTCTACCCACGGGGAAGCAGTACAGCCAGAAGCCTCCCCCGTTCCATCTCTAGGCTCTCTCTCAGGCCCCTCATACTTGTGATGTGTCTCAGGGGTAGAAGGAAGAGATTTCTCCGAATGAACACATACACAGAGGGGCCATAGATGCTGAGGAAGGGCGCCTTGCCTACCGATATCCTAGCGTAAGTGGAAAAGTGGTACCTGCCTGCTGGCCCCGTGTGTCGAACGTGTCCACATCAGGGGCTGCCTACTGTGAGGTGATTCCCTGGGTGCCCTGGATTTTGTGGCCCAAAAGAGAAGGGGCCGTCGTGTGTCCATGGGTAAAATGGAGGGCAGTGCGGAAGTGGCCGCTTAGGCTGGACCTCTCCTATTGGCTCGGTGTTTGTGACCCGTCCCCGTCAGAAGTTCCGGCCAGCCTTGCGGTGGCTGACTCCATGGTGATTGGGAAAGAAGCCTTAGGCCCCGCACTCAGCCGTCACCTGGCCTACCTGGCCTCTTTAGCCTCATCTAGACCGCTGTGTGGATGAAAGAATGAATGTCGGCCAATGACCACATGTCCTCGTTGCCTTTGAAGGATTAGGCTCCTTGCCTGGGCAGAAGACAGCCAAGGTCAGCCTGAGCCTAGACACCTAGTGACCTGTGACACTGCAGGCAGTGACAGATGTTGATTTTCATGCTCATGTATCCGCAGGTGGCGGATTCAGAGTGGTCGGAGAAGAAGTGTAAGTAGGGATGACACAGACACGAGGGCACGGGCCAAAGGTCAGGGAAAATAGCTGAATACTATCTCTCTATGCGGAGCCAGTGTAGGGCCCAGGCCTCCCTCCTGTACGTGGCAAAGAGGTGATCCATATGCCGCCATGCGCAGACTCTGGACTGCTGGGGCCCTGGACGCCCGGATTGCGGCCTTGTCTTCGGAGAAGTGACACACATGCACTGTGCCAGCGGAGGCTGTGGCAAAATCTTGAAAATGCGGGCTTCAGTTGACTTTGCCTGTGCTCTCCTTTGGCTGAGTGCCATCGTGTGTTTCCTAGCAGGAGAAGGCATTCGTGGAGAGAGGCGGATTCCATGTGTGCAGGCAAAGTGTGTGCTGAGATGATGAGTGGCTGGAGACCAGGGTGGACTCTTGAGACCCAGGATAGACCCCTGGCAGGTATGGGTCAATGTTTTCTGCCCATGGCACTCAGCCGGGTATTTGCATAGAATGTTCTCCGCGGAATTAGTAGTCTCCGGAGAGGCTGCTGCATGTCAGCAAGCTTCACCTGGCCAGGTCCGCCCGTGATGTAGCTCCCCAATCAATGGCTACTCTCTAGACCTTCCAGATAGACTAGCAGATCTTCTCTGCCCATGGGCAAGCAGTAGAGCCAGAGGCCTTCCCCCTTTGCTCTTTCGTCTCTAGGCCCTCTGTCAGGCACTCCAAGGTGTGAAGTGACAAGGGGGAGAAGGAAGAGATTTCAGAGAACAAACACATCCAGAGAGAGACAGAGAGAGGCAAGAGATGCTGAGTGGGGATGCCTTGCGTAGTGATATCCTGAGGAAAGTGGGAAAGAGGTACCTGGCCTGCTGTGCCAATGCCCTGAAGCAGTCCGCACCAGGGGCTCCCTTGTGCCTGCGTAGCCTTTCCCAGGGTGTGCTCAAATCCTGTGGCCACTAGGTGTCATAGGTCACACTGGAGGGCCCTGTGTCATCTGCCTGGCGGGCCGGATCTCTGCCATTGGCTCAAGTCTTGTCAGCAGGCCCATCACAAGCTCCGGCCACTCTTGCGGGGGGGGACTGTCTCTATGGTGATGGCAAAGGAGTCTTAGCCCCGCCCACCTGGCCTTGACTTCACCTACCTGGCCCGCTGACCCTCACTCAGACCTCTGTGTTGCTCCAAATGAATGTCCGCCAGTGCCCGGGTGTCAGCATCTGGGATAAAGGATTCGGGACCTTGCCTGGGGCAGAAGGCAGCCTAGGTCAGCGGGTACCTGGAAGTCTACTGCCTCGTGACACTGCTGCCAGTGACAAATGGTGACTCCCACACTCACATATCGCCTGGTGGCAGAATGATAGTGATGGGCGGAGAAACATGGCTCCGGAGCACACGTTCCGTGGGGCACCAGCCAAAGCAAAGGCCAGGGCCGGTAGTGGACGTCGTGGAGCTGAATGGCGAGCCAGTGAAGGGCCCAAGGGTCCCTCCTGTATGTGGCGAACAGGTCATCCGTGTCCCCACGTCCATAAACCATGGGACTGCTGGGGCCCAGGCTGCCAGGATTTCGGCCTTGCCTTCGGAGCCCGGCCACATACGCGGCCTTGCAGCGGAGGCGGGGACATGTAGACAGCCAAAATTTGGAAAATGGCAGTGTTTCCTCGAGTTCCCGGGCATCGGCCTTTTAGAGCGGCTTGCTTTTTCTCCTGGTAGGAGAGGGCCCTGACGGAGAAAGGCAGGATTACGTGTGCAGGAAAGGTGTGTGCTGAGAGGGTGACGACGTTGAGACCATGTTGGGATCTTTAGTCCCAGGAGAGGCCCCTGGCGGGTGTGGGTCAGTGTTCTCTACCCATCCCACTTGGCGGGGGGAGGTTTTCACCATACAAAGCAGCAGCGGAATTATTCGTCGCCGGAGGGGTTGCATCTGCCCACAAGCTCCACCTGGCCAGGGTCCGCCCCTACTGTATTGTCCATGTCAGTCAACAGAAGCTAAGACCTTCCTGAGAGACTACCTGCTCTACTCTACCCACGGGGAAGCAGTACAGCCAGAAGCCTCCCCCGTTCCATCTCTAGGCTCTCTCTCAGGCCCCTCATACTTGTGATGTGTCTCAGGGGTAGAAGGAAGAGATTTCTCCGAATGAACACATACACAGAGGGGCCATAGATGCTGAGGAAGGGCGCCTTGCCTACTGATATCCTAGCGTAAGTGGAAAAGTGGTACCTGCCTGCTGGCCCCGTGTGTCGAACGTGTCCACATCAGGGGCTGCCTACTGTGAGGTGATTCCCTGGGTGCCCTGGATTTTGTGGCCCAAAAGAGAAGGGGCCGTCGTGTGTCCATGGGTAAAATGGAGGGCACTGCGGAAGTGGCCGCTTAGGCTGGACCTCTCCTATTGGCTCGGTGTTTGTGACCCGTCCCCGTCAGAAGTTCCGGCCAGCCTTGCGGTGGCTGTCTCCATGGTGATTGGGAAAGAAGCCTTAGGCCCCGCACTCAGCCGTCACCTGGCCTACCTGGCCTCTTTAGCCTCATCTAGACCGCTGTGTGGATGAAAGAATGAATGTCGGCCAATGACCACATGTCCTCGTTGCCTTTGAAGGATTAGGCTCCTTGCCTGGGCAGAAGACAGCCAAGGTCAGCCTGAGCCTAGACACCTAGTGACCTGTGACACTGCAGGCAGTGACAGATGTTGATTTTCATGCTCATGTATCCGCAGGTGGCGGATTCAGAGTGGTCGGAGAAGAAGTGTAAGTAGGGATGACACAGACACGAGGGCACGGGCCAAAGGTCAGGGAAAATAGCTGAGATCGTGGAGCTCTAGCGGAGCCAGTGTAGGGCCCATGCCTCCCTCCTGTACGTGGCAAAGAGGTGATCCATATGCCGCCATGCGCAGACTCTGGACTGCTGGGGCCCTGGACGCCCGGATTGCGGCCTTGTCTTCGGAGAAGTGACACACATGCACTGTGGCAGCGGAGGCTGTGGCCCAGCAGAGGGCAAAATCTTGAAAATGCGGGCTTCAGTTGACTTTGCCTGTGCTCTCCTTTGGCTGAGTGCCATCGTGTGTTTCCTAGCAGGAGAAGGCATTCGTGGAGAGAGGCGGATTCCATGTGTGCAGGCAAAGTGTGTGCTGAGATGATGAGTGGCTGGAGACCAGGGTGGACTCTTGAGACCCAGGATAGACCCCTGGCAGGTATGTGTCAATGTTTTCTGCCCATGGCACTCAGCCGGGTATTTGCATAGAATGTTCTCCGCGGAATTAGTAGTCTCCGGAGAGGCTGCTGCATGTCAGCAAGCTTCACCTGGCCAGGTCCGCCCGTGATGTAGCTCCCCAATCAATGGCTACTCTCTAGACCTTCCAGATAGACTAGCAGATCTTCTCTGCCCATGGGCAACCAGTAGAGCCAGAGGCCTTCCCCCTTTGCTCTTTCGTCTCTAGGCCCTCTGTCAGGCACTCCAAGGTGTGAAGTGACAAGGGGGAGAAGGAAGAGATTTCAGAGAACGAACACATCCAGAGAGAGACAGAGAGAGGCAAGAGATGCTGAGTGGGGATGCCTTGCGTAGTGATATCCTGAGGAAAGTGGGAAAGAGGTACCTGGCCTGCTGTGCCAATGCCCTGAAGCAGTCCGCACCAGGGGCTCCCTTGTGCCTGCGTAGCCTTTCCCAGGGTGTGCTCAAATCCTGTGGCCACTAGGTGTCATAGGTCACACTGGAGGGCCCTGTGTCATCTGCCTGGCGGGCCGGATCTCTGCCATTGGCTCAAGTCTTGTCAGCAGGCCCATCACAAGCTCCGGCCACTCTTGCGGGGGGGGACTGTCTCTATGGTGATGGCAAAGGAGTCTTAGCCCCGCCCACCTGGCCTTGACTTCACCTACCTGGCCCGCTGACCCTCACTCAGACCTCTGTGTTGCTCCAAATGAATGTCCGCCAGTGCCCGGGTGTCAGCATCTGGGATAAAGGATTCGGGACCTTGCCTGGGGCAGAAGGCAGCCTAGGTCAGCGGGTACCTGGAAGTCTACTGCCTCGTGACACTGCTGCCAGTGACAAATGGTGACTCCCACACTCACATATCGCCTGGTGGCAGAATGATAGTGATGGGCGGAGAAACATGGCTCCGGAGCACACGTTCCGTGGGGCACCAGCCAAAGCAAAGGCCAGGGCCGGTAGTGGACGTCGTGGAGCTGAATGGCGAGCCAGTGAAGGGCCCAAGGGTCCCTCCTGTATGTGGCGAACAGGTCATCTGTGTCCCCACGTCCATAAACCATGGGACTGCTGGGGCCCAGGCTGCCAGGATTTCGGCCTTGCCTTCGGAGCCCGGCCACATACGCGGCCTTGCAGCGGAGGCGGGGACATGTAGACAGCCAAAATTTGGAAAATGGCAGTGTTTCCTCGAGTTCCCGGGCATCGGCCTTTTTGAGCGGCTTGCTTTTTCTCCTGGTAGGAGAGGGCCCTGACGGAGAAAGGCAGGATTACGTGTGCAGGAAAGGTGTGTGCTGAGAGGGTGACGACGTTGAGACCATGTTGGGATCTTTAGTCCCAGGAGAGGCCCCTGGCGGGTGTGGGTCAGTGTTGTCTACCCATCCCACTTGGCGGGGGGAGGTTTTCACCATACAAAGCAGCAGCGGAATTATTCGTCGCCGGAGGGGTTGCATCTGCCCACAAGCTCCACCTGGCCAGGGTCCGCCCCTACTGTATTGTCCATGTCAGTCAACAGAAGCTAAGACCTTCCAGAGAGACTACCTGCTCTTCTCTACCCACGGGGAAGCAGTACAGCCAGAAGCCTCCCCCGTTCCATCTCTAGGCTCTCTCTCAGGCCCCTCATACTTGTGATGTGTCTCAGGGGTAGAAGGAAGAGATTTCTCCGAATGAACACATACACAGAGGGGCCATAGATGCTGAGGAAGGGCGCCTTGCCTACCGATATCCTAGCGTAAGTGGAAAAGTGGTACCTGCCTGCTGGCCCCGTGTGTCGAACGTGTCCACATCAGGGGCTGCCTACTGTGAGGTGATTCCCTGGGTGCCCTGGATTTTGTGGCCCAAAAGAGAAGGGGCCGTCGTGTGTCCATGGGTAAAATGGAGGGCAGTGCGGAAGTGGCCGCTTAGGCTGGACCTCTCCTATTGGCTCGGTGTTTGTGACCCGTCCCCGTCAGAAGTTCCGGCCAGCCTTGCGGTGGCTGACTCCATGGTGATTGGGAAAGAAGCCTTAGGCCCCGCACTCAGCCGTCACCTGGCCTACCTGGCCTCTTTAGCCTCATCTAGACCGCTGTGTGGATGAAAGAATGAATGTCGGCCAATGACCACATGTCCTCGTTGCCTTTGAAGGATTAGGCTCCTTGCCTGGGCAGAAGACAGCCAAGGTCAGCCTGAGCCTAGACACCTAGTGACCTGTGACACTGCAGGCAGTGACAGATGTTGATTTTCATGCTCATGTATCCGCAGGTGGCGGATTCAGAGTGGTCGGAGAAGAAGTGTAAGTAGGGATGACACAGACACGAGGGCACGGGCCAAAGGTCAGGGAAAATAGCTGAGATCGTGGAGCTCTAGCGGAGCCAGTGTAGGGCCCAGGCCTCCCTCCTGTACGTGGCAAAGAGGTGATCCATATGCCGCCATGCGCAGACTCTGGACTGCTGGGGCCCTGGACGCCCGGATTGCGGCCTTGTCTTCGGAGAAGTGACACACATGCACTGTGGCAGCGGAGGCTGTGGCCCAGCAGAGGGCAAAATCTTGAAAATGCGGGCTTCAGTTGACTTTGCCTGTGCTCTCCTTTGGCTGAGTGCCATCGTGTGTTTCCTAGCAGGAGAAGGCATTCGTGGAGAGAGGCGGATTCCATGTGTGCAGGCAAAGTGTGTGCTGAGATGATGAGTGGCTGGAGACCAGGGTGGACTCTTGAGACCCAGGATAGACCCCTGGCAGGTATGTGTCAATGTTTTCTGCCCATGGCACTCAGCCGGGTATTTGCATAGAATGTTCTCCGCGGAATTAGTAGTCTCCGGAGAGGCTGCTGCATGTCAGCAAGCTTCACCTGGCCAGGTCCGCCCGTGATGTAGCTCCCCAATCAATGGCTACTCTCTAGACCTTCCAGATAGACTAGCAGATCTTCTCTGCCCATGGGCAACCAGTAGAGCCAGAGGCCTTCCCCCTTTGCTCTTTCGTCTCTAGGCCCTCTGTCAGGCACTCCAAGGTGTGAAGTGACAAGGGGGAGAAGGAAGAGATTTCAGAGAACGAACACATCCAGAGAGAGACAGAGAGAGGCAAGAGATGCTGAGTGGGGATGCCTTGCGTAGTGATATCCTGAGGAAAGTGGGAAAGAGGTACCTGGCCTGCTGTGCCAATGCCCTGAAGCAGTCCGCACCAGGGGCTCCCTTGTGCCTGCGTAGCCTTTCCCAGGGTGTGCTCAAATCCTGTGGCCACTAGGTGTCATAGGTCACACTGGAGGGCCCTGTGTCATCTGCCTGGCGGGCCGGATCTCTGCCATTGGCTCAAGTCTTGTCAGCAGGCCCATCACAAGCTCCGGCCACTCTTGCGGGGGGGGACTGTCTCTATGGTGATGGCAAAGGAGTCTTAGCCCCGCCCACCTGGCCTTGACTTCACCTACCTGGCCCGCTGACCCTCACTCAGACCTCTGTGTTGCTCCAAATGAATGTCCGCCAGTGCCCGGGTGTCAGCATCTGGGATAAAGGATTCGGGACCTTGCCTGGGGCAGAAGGCAGCCTAGGTCAGCGGGTACCTGGAAGTCTACTGCCTCGTGACACTGCTGCCAGTGACAAATGGTGACTCCCACACTCACATATCGCCTGGTGGCAGAATGATAGTGATGGGCGGAGAAACATGGCTCCGGAGCACACGTTCCGTGGGGCACCAGCCAAAGCAAAGGCCAGGGCCGGTAGTGGACGTCGTGGAGCTGAATGGCGAGCCAGTGAAGGGCCCAAGGGTCCCTCCTGTATGTGGCGAACAGGTCATCCGTGTCCCCACGTCCATAAACCATGGGACTGCTGGGGCCCAGGCTGCCAGGATTTCGGCCTTGCCTTCGGAGCCCGGCCACATACGTGGCCTTGCAGCGGAGGCGGGGACATGTAGACAGCCAAAATTTGGAAAATGGCAGTGTTTCCTCGAGTTCCCGGGCATCGGCCTTTTTGAGCGGCTTGCTTTTTCTCCTGGTAGGAGAGGGCCCTGACGGAGAAAGGCAGGATTACGTGTGCAGGAAAGGTGTGTGCTGAGAGGGTGACGACGTTGAGACCATGTTGGGATCTTTAGTCCCAGGAGAGGCCCCTGGCGGGTGTGGGTCAGTGTTGTCTACCCATCCCACTTGGCGGGGGGAGGTTTTCACCATACAAAGCAGCAGCGGAATTATTCGTCGCCGGAGGGGTTGCATCTGCCCACAAGCTCCACCTGGCCAGGGTCCGCCCCTACTGTATTGTCCATGTCAGTCAACAGAAGCTAAGACCTTCCAGAGAGACTACCTGCTCTTCTCTACCCACGGGGAAGCAGTACAGCCAGAAGCCTCCCCCGTTCCATCTCTAGGCTCTCTCTCAGGCCCCTCATACTTGTGATGTGTCTCAGGGGTAGAAGGAAGAGATTTCTCCGAATGAACACATACACAGAGGGGCCATAGATGCTGAGGAAGGGCGCCTTGCCTACCGATATCCTAGCGTAAGTGGAAAAGTGGTACCTGCCTGCTGGCCCCGTGTGTCGAACGTGTCCACATCAGGGGCTGCCTACTGTGAGGTGATTCCCTGGGTGCCCTGGATTTTGTGGCCCAAAAGAGAAGGGGCCGTCGTGTGTCCATGGGTAAAATGGAGGGCAGTGCGGAAGTGGCCGCTTAGGCTGGACCTCTCCTATTGGCTCGGTGTTTGTGACCCGTCCCCGTCAGAAGTTCCGGCCAGCCTTGCGGTGGCTGACTCCATGGTGATTGGGAAAGAAGCCTTAGGCCCCGCACTCAGCCGTCACCTGGCCTACCTGGCCTCTTTAGCCTCATCTAGACCGCTGTGTGGATGAAAGAATGAATGTCGGCCAATGACCACATGTCCTCGTTGCCTTTGAAGGATTAGGCTCCTTGCCTGGGCAGAAGACAGCCAAGGTCAGCCTGAGCCTAGACACCTAGTGACCTGTGACACTGCAGGCAGTGACAGATGTTGATTTTCATGCTCATGTATCCGCAGGTGGCGGATTCAGAGTGGTCGGAGAAGAAGTGTAAGTAGGGATGACACAGACACGAGGGCACGGGCCAAAGGTCAGGGAAAATAGCTGAGATCGTGGAGCTCTAGCGGAGCCAGTGTAGGGCCCAGGCCTCCCTCCTGTACGTGGCAAAGAGGTGATCCATATGCCGCCATGCGCAGACTCTGGACTGCTGGGGCCCTGGACGCCCGGATTGCGGCCTTGTCTTCGGAGAAGTGACACACATGCACTGTGCCAGCGGAGGCTGTGGCAAAATCTTGAAAATGCGGGCTTCAGTTGACTTTGCCTGTGCTCTCCTTTGGCTGAGTGCCATCGTGTGTTTCCTAGCAGGAGAAGGCATTCGTGGAGAGAGGCGGATTCCATGTGTGCAGGCAAAGTGTGTGCTGAGATGATGAGTGGCTGGAGACCAGGGTGGACTCTTGAGACCCAGGATAGACCCCTGGCAGGTATGGGTCAATGTTTTCTGCCCATGGCACTCAGCCGGGTATTTGCATAGAATGTTCTCCGCGGAATTAGTAGTCTCCGGAGAGGCTGCTGCATGTCAGCAAGCTTCACCTGGCCAGGTCCGCCCGTGATGTAGCTCCCCAATCAATGGCTACTCTCTAGACCTTCCAGATAGACTAGCAGATCTTCTCTGCCCATGGGCAAGCAGTAGAGCCAGAGGCCTTCCCCCTTTGCTCTTTCGTCTCTAGGCCCTCTGTCAGGCACTCCAAGGTGTGAAGTGACAAGGGGGAGAAGGAAGAGATTTCAGAGAACAAACACATCCAGAGAGAGACAGAGAGAGGCAAGAGATGCTGAGTGGGGATGCCTTGCGTAGTGATATCCTGAGGAAAGTGGGAAAGAGGTACCTGGCCTGCTGTGCCAATGCCCTGAAGCAGTCCGCACCAGGGGCTCCCTTGTGCCTGCGTAGCCTTTCCCAGGGTGTGCTCAAATCCTGTGGCCACTAGGTGTCATAGGTCACACTGGAGGGCCCTGTGTCATCTGCCTGGCGGGCCGGATCTCTGCCATTGGCTCAAGTCTTGTCAGCAGGCCCATCACAAGCTCCGGCCACTCTTGCGGGGGGGGACTGTCTCTATGGTGATGGCAAAGGAGTCTTAGCCCCGCCCACCTGGCCTTGACTTCACCTACCTGGCCCGCTGACCCTCACTCAGACCTCTGTGTTGCTCCAAATGAATGTCCGCCAGTGCCCGGGTGTCAGCATCTGGGATAAAGGATTCGGGACCTTGCCTGGGGCAGAAGGCAGCCTAGGTCAGCGGGTACCTGGAAGTCTACTGCCTCGTGACACTGCTGCCAGTGACAAATGGTGACTCCCACACTCACATATCGCCTGGTGGCAGAATGATAGTGATGGGCGGAGAAACATGGCTCCGGAGCACACGTTCCGTGGGGCACCAGCCAAAGCAAAGGCCAGGGCCGGTAGTGGACGTCGTGGAGCTGAATGGCGAGCCAGTGAAGGGCCCAAGGGTCCCTCCTGTATGTGGTGAACAGGTCATCCGTGTCCCCACGTCCATAAACCATGGGACTGCTGGGGCCCAGGCTGCCAGGATTTCGGCCTTGCCTTCGGAGCCCGGCCACATACGCGGCCTTGCAGCGGAGGCGGGGACATGTAGACAGCCAAAATTTGGAAAATGGCAGTGTTTCCTCGAGTTCCCGGGCATCGGCCTTTTAGAGCGGCTTGCTTTTTCTCCTGGTAGGAGAGGGCCCTGACGGAGAAAGGCAGGATTACGTGTGCAGGAAAGGTGTGTGCTGAGAGGGTGACGACGTTGAGACCATGTTGGGATCTTTAGTCCCAGGAGAGGCCCCTGGCGGGTGTGGGTCAGTGTTCTCTACCCATCCCACTTGGCGGGGGGAGGTTTTCACCATACAAAGCAGCAGCGGAATTATTCGTCGCCGGAGGGGTTGCATCTGCCCACAAGCTCCACCTGGCCAGGGTCCGCCCCTACTGTATTGTCCATGTCAGTCAACAGAAGCTAAGACCTTCCTGAGAGACTACCTGCTCTACTCTACCCACGGGGAAGCAGTACAGCCAGAAGCCTCCCCCGTTCCATCTCTAGGCTCTCTCTCAGGCCCCTCATACTTGTGATGTGTCTCAGGGGTAGAAGGAAGAGATTTCTCCGAATGAACACATACACAGAGGGGCCATAGATGCTGAGGAAGGGCGCCTTGCCTACTGATATCCTAGCGTAAGTGGAAAAGTGGTACCTGCCTGCTGGCCCCGTGTGTCGAACGTGTCCACATCAGGGGCTGCCTACTGTGAGGTGATTCCCTGGGTGCCCTGGATTTTGTGGCCCAAAAGAGAAGGGGCCGTCGTGTGTCCATGGGTAAAATGGAGGGCACTGCGGAAGTGGCCGCTTAGGCTGGACCTCTCCTATTGGCTCGGTGTTTGTGACCCGTCCCCGTCAGAAGTTCCGGCCAGCCTTGCGGTGGCTGTCTCCATGGTGATTGGGAAAGAAGCCTTAGGCCCCGCACTCAGCCGTCACCTGGCCTACCTGGCCTCTTTAGCCTCATCTAGACCGCTGTGTGGATGAAAGAATGAATGTCGGCCAATGACCACATGTCCTCGTTGCCTTTGAAGGATTAGGCTCCTTGCCTGGGCAGAAGACAGCCAAGGTCAGCCTGAGCCTAGACACCTAGTGACCTGTGACACTGCAGGCAGTGACAGATGTTGATTTTCATGCTCATGTATCCGCAGGTGGCGGATTCAGAGTGGTCGGAGAAGAAGTGTAAGTAGGGATGACACAGACACGAGGGCACGGGCCAAAGGTCAGGGAAAATAGCTGAGATCGTGGAGCTCTAGCGGAGCCAGTGTAGGGCCCATGCCTCCCTCCTGTACGTGGCAAAGAGGTGATCCATATGCCGCCATGCGCAGACTCTGGACTGCTGGGGCCCTGGACGCCCGGATTGCGGCCTTGTCTTCGGAGAAGTGACACACATGCACTGTGGCAGCGGAGGCTGTGGCCCAGCAGAGGGCAAAATCTTGAAAATGCGGGCTTCAGTTGACTTTGCCTGTGCTCTCCTTTGGCTGAGTGCCATCGTGTGTTTCCTAGCAGGAGAAGGCATTCGTGGAGAGAGGCGGATTCCATGTGTGCAGGCAAAGTGTGTGCTGAGATGATGAGTGGCTGGAGACCAGGGTGGACTCTTGAGACCCAGGATAGACCCCTGGCAGGTATGTGTCAATGTTTTCTGCCCATGGCACTCAGCCGGGTATTTGCATAGAATGTTCTCCGCGGAATTAGTAGTCTCCGGAGAGGCTGCTGCATGTCAGCAAGCTTCACCTGGCCAGGTCCGCCCGTGATGTAGCTCCCCAATCAATGGCTACTCTCTAGACCTTCCAGATAGACTAGCAGATCTTCTCTGCCCATGGGCAACCAGTAGAGCCAGAGGCCTTCCCCCTTTGCTCTTTCGTCTCTAGGCCCTCTGTCAGGCACTCCAAGGTGTGAAGTGACAAGGGGGAGAAGGAAGAGATTTCAGAGAACGAACACATCCAGAGAGAGACAGAGAGAGGCAAGAGATGCTGAGTGGGGATGCCTTGCGTAGTGATATCCTGAGGAAAGTGGGAAAGAGGTACCTGGCCTGCTGTGCCAATGCCCTGAAGCAGTCCGCACCAGGGGCTCCCTTGTGCCTGCGTAGCCTTTCCCAGGGTGTGCTCAAATCCTGTGGCCACTAGGTGTCATAGGTCACACTGGAGGGCCCTGTGTCATCTGCCTGGCGGGCCGGATCTCTGCCATTGGCTCAAGTCTTGTCAGCAGGCCCATCACAAGCTCCGGCCACTCTTGCGGGGGGGGACTGTCTCTATGGTGATGGCAAAGGAGTCTTAGCCCCGCCCACCTGGCCTTGACTTCACCTACCTGGCCCGCTGACCCTCACTCAGACCTCTGTGTTGCTCCAAATGAATGTCCGCCAGTGCCCGGGTGTCAGCATCTGGGATAAAGGATTCGGGACCTTGCCTGGGGCAGAAGGCAGCCTAGGTCAGCGGGTACCTGGAAGTCTACTGCCTCGTGACACTGCTGCCAGTGACAAATGGTGACTCCCACACTCACATATCGCCTGGTGGCAGAATGATAGTGATGGGCGGAGAAACATGGCTCCGGAGCACACGTTCCGTGGGGCACCAGCCAAAGCAAAGGCCAGGGCCGGTAGTGGACGTCGTGGAGCTGAATGGCGAGCCAGTGAAGGGCCCAAGGGTCCCTCCTGTATGTGGCGAACAGGTCATCCGTGTCCCCACGTCCATAAACCATGGGACTGCTGGGGCCCAGGCTGCCAGGATTTCGGCCTTGCCTTCGGAGCCCGGCCACATACGCGGCCTTGCAGCGGAGGCGGGGACATGTAGACAGCCAAAATTTGGAAAATGGCAGTGTTTCCTCGAGTTCCCGGGCATCGGCCTTTTTGAGCGGCTTGCTTTTTCTCCTGGTAGGAGAGGGCCCTGACGGAGAAAGGCAGGATTACGTGTGCAGGAAAGGTGTGTGCTGAGAGGGTGACGACGTTGAGACCATGTTGGGATCTTTAGTCCCAGGAGAGGCCCCTGGCGGGTGTGGGTCAGTGTTCTCTACCCATCCCACTTGGCGGGGGGAGGTTTTCACCATACAAAGCAGCAGCGGAATTATTCGTCGCCGGAGGGGTTGCATCTGCCCACAAGCTCCACCTGGCCAGGGTCCGCCCCTACTGTATTGTCCATGTCAGTCAACAGAAGCTAAGACCTTCCAGAGAGACTACCTGCTCTTCTCTACCCACGGGGAAGCAGTACAGCCAGAAGCCTCCCCCGTTCCATCTCTAGGCTCTCTCTCAGGCCCCTCATACTTGTGATGTGTCTCAGGGGTAGAAGGAAGAGATTTCTCCGAATGAACACATACACAGAGGGGCCATAGATGCTGAGGAAGGGCGCCTTGCCTACCGATATCCTAGCGTAAGTGGAAAAGTGGTACCTGCCTGCTGGCCCCGTGTGTCGAACGTGTCCACATCAGGGGCTGCCTACTGTGAGGTGATTCCCTGGGTGCCCTGGATTTTGTGGCCCAAAAGAGAAGGGGCCGTCGTGTGTCCATGGGTAAAATGGAGGGCACTGCGGAAGTGGCCGCTTAGGCTGGACCTCTCCTATTGGCTCGGTGTTTGTGACCCGTCCCCGTCAGAAGTTCCGGCCAGCCTTGCGGTGGCTGACTCCATGGTGATTGGGAAAGAAGCCTTAGGCCCCGCACTCAGCCGTCACCTGGCCTACCTGGCCTCTTTAGCCTCATCTAGACCGCTGTGTGGATGAAAGAATGAATGTCGGCCAATGACCACATGTCCTCGTTGCCTTTGAAGGATTAGGCTCCTTGCCTGGGCAGAAGACAGCCAAGGTCAGCCTGAGCCTAGACACCTAGTGACCTGTGACACTGCAGGCAGTGACAGATGTTGATTTTCATGCTCATGTATCCGCAGGTGGCGGATTCAGAGTGGTCGGAGAAGAAGTGTAAGTAGGGATGACACAGACACGAGGGCACGGGCCAAAGGTCAGGGAAAATAGCTGAGATCGTGGAGCTCTAGCGGAGCCAGTGTAGGGCCCAGGCCTCCCTCCTGTACGTGGCAAAGAGGTGATCCATATGCCGCCATGCGCAGACTCTGGACTGCTGGGGCCCTGGACGCCCGGATTGCGGCCTTGTCTTCGGAGAAGTGACACACATGCACTGTGGCAGCGGAGGCTGTGGCCCAGCAGAGGGCAAAATCTTGAAAATGCGGGCTTCAGTTGACTTTGCCTGTGCTCTCCTTTGGCTGAGTGCCATCGTGTGTTTCCTAGAAGGAGAAGGCATTCGTGGAGAGAGGCGGATTCCACGTGTGCAGGCAAAGTGTGTGCTGAGATGATGAGTGGCTGGAGACCAGGGTGGACTCTTGAGACCCAGGATAGACCCCTGGCAGGTATGTGTCAATGTTTTCTGCCCATGGCACTCAGCCGGGTATTTGCATAGAATGTTCTCCGCGGAATTAGTAGTCTCCGGAGAGGCTGCTGCATGTCAGCAAGCTTCACCTGGCCAGGTCCGCCCGTGATGTAGCTCCCCAATCAATGGCTGCTCTCTAGACCTTCCAGATAGACTAGCAGATCTTCTCTGCCCATGGGCAACCAGTAGAGCCAGAGGCCTTCCCCCTTTGCTCTTTCGTCTCTAGGCCCTCTGTCAGGCACTCCAAGGTGTGAAGTGACAAGGGGGAGAAGGAAGAGATTTCAGAGAACGAACACATCCAGAGAGAGACAGAGAGAGGCAAGAGATGCTGAGTGGGGATGCCTTGCGTAGTGATATCCTGAGGAAAGTGGGAAAGAGGTACCTGGCCTGCTGTGCCAATGCCCTGAAGCAGTCCGCACCAGGGGCTCCCTTGTGCCTGCGTAGCCTTTCCCAGGGTGTGCTCAAATCCTGTGGCCACTAGGTGTCATAGGTCACACTGGAGGGCCCTGTGTCATCTGCCTGGCGGGCCGGATCTCTGCCATTGGCTCAAGTCTTGTCAGCAGGCCCATCAGAAGCTCCGCCCACTCTTGCGGGGGGGGGACTGTCTCTATGGTGATGGCAAAGGAGTCTTAGCCCCGCCCACCTGGCCTTGACTTCACCTACCTGGCCCGCTGACCCTCACTCAGACCTCTGTGTTGCTCCAAATGAATGTCCGCCAGTGCCCGGGTGTCAGCATCTGGGATAAAGGATTCGGGACCTTGCCTGGGGCAGAAGGCAGCCTAGGTCAGCGGGTACCTGGAAGTCTACTGCCTCGTGACACTGCTGCCAGTGACAAATGGTGACTCCCACACTCACATATCGCCTGGTGGCAGAATGATAGTGATGGGCGGAGAAACATGGCTCCGGGGCACACGTTCCGTGGGGCACCAGCCAAAGCAAAGGCCAGGGCCGGTAGTGGACGTCGTGGAGCTGAATGGCGAGCCAGTGAAGGGCCCAAGGGTCCCTCCTGTATGTGGCGAACAGGTCATCCGTGTCCCCACGTCCATAAACCATGGGACTGCTGGGGCCCAGGCTGCCAGGATTTCGGCCTTGCCTTCGGAGCCCGGCCACATACGTGGCCTTGCAGCGGAGGCGGGGACATGTAGACAGCCAAAATTTGGAAAATGGCAGTGTTTCCTCGAGTTCCCGGGCATCGGCCTTTTTGAGCGGCTTGCTTTTTCTCCTGGTAGGAGAGGGCCCTGACGGAGAAAGGCAGGATTACGTGTGCAGGAAAGGTGTGTGCTGAGAGGGTGACGACGTTGAGACCATGTTGGGATCTTTAGTCCCAGGAGAGGCCCCTGGCGGGTGTGGGTCAGTGTTGTCTACCCATCCCACTTGGCGGGGGGAGGTTTTCACCATACAAAGCAGCAGCGGAATTATTCGTCGCCGGAGGGGTTGCATCTGCCCACAAGCTCCACCTGGCCAGGGTCCGCCCCTACTGTATTGTCCATGTCAGTCAACAGAAGCTAAGACCTTCCAGAGAGACTACCTGCTCTTCTCTACCCACGGGGAAGCAGTACAGCCAGAAGCCTCCCCCGTTCCATCTCTAGGCTCTCTCTCAGGCCCCTCATACTTGTGATGTGTCTCAGGGGTAGAAGGAAGAGATTTCTCCGAATGAACACATACACAGAGGGGCCATAGATGCTGAGGAAGGGCGCCTTGTCTACCGATATCCTAGCGTAAGTGGAAAAGTGGTACCTGCCTGCTGGCCCCGTGTGTCGAACGTGTCCACATCAGGGGCTGCCTACTGTGAGGTGATTCCCTGGGTGCCCTGGATTTTGTGGCCCAAAAGAGAAGGGGCCGTCGTGTGTCCATGGGTAAAATGGAGGGCACTGCAGAAGTGGCCGCTTAGGCTGGACCTCTCCTATTGGCTCGGTGTTTGTGACCCGTCCCCGTCAGAAGTTCCGGCCAGCCTTGCGGTGGCTGACTCCATGGTGATTGGGAAAGAAGCCTTAGGCCCCGCACTCAGCCGTCACCTGGCCTACCTGGCCTCTTTAGCCTCATCTAGACCGCTGTGTGGATGAAAGAATGAATGTCGGCCAATGACCACATGTCCTCGTTGCCTTTGAAGGATTAGGCTCCTTGCCTGGGCAGAAGACAGCCAAGGTCAGCCTGAGCCTAGACACCTAGTGACCTGTGACACTGCAGGCAGTGACAGATGTTGATTTTCATGCTCATGTATCCGCAGGTGGCGGATTCAGAGTGGTCGGAGAAGAAGTGTAAGTAGGGATGACACAGACACGAGGGCACGGGCCAAAGGTCAGGGAAAATAGCTGAGATCGTGGAGCTCTAGCGGAGCCAGTGTAGGGCCCAGGCCTCCCTCCTGTACGTGGCAAAGAGGTGATCCATATGCCGCCATGCGCAGACTCTGGACTGCTGGGGCCCTGGACGCCCGGATTGCGGCCTTGTCTTCGGAGAAGTGACACACATGCACTGTGCCAGCGGAGGCTGTGGCCCAGCAGAGGGCAAAATCTTGAAAATGCGGGCTTCAGTTGACTTTGCCTGTGCTCTCCTTTGGCTGAGTGCCATCGTGTGTTTCCTAGCAGGAGAAGGCATTCGTGGAGAGAGGCGGATTCCACGTGTGCAGGCAAAGTGTGTGCTGAGATGATGAGTGGCTGGAGACCAGGGTGGACTCTTGAGACCCAGGATAGACCCCTGGCAGGTATGTGTCAATGTTTTCTGCCCATGGCACTCAGCCGGGTATTTGCATAGAATGTTCTCCGCGGAATTAGTAGTCTCCGGAGAGGCTGCTGCATGTCAGCAAGCTTCACCTGGCCAGGTCCGCCCGTGATGTAGCTCCCCAATCAATGGCTACTCTCTAGACCTTCCAGATAGACTAGCAGATCTTCTCTGCCCATGGGCAACCAGTAGAGCCAGAGGCCTTCCCCCTTTGCTCTTTCGTCTCTAGGCCCTCTGTCAGGCACTCCAAGGTGTGAAGTGACAAGGGGGAGAAGGAAGAGATTTCAGAGAACGAACACATCCAGAGAGAGACAGAGAGAAGCAAGAGATGCTGAGTGGGGATGCCTTGCGTAGTGATATCCTGAGGAAAGTGGGAAAGAGGTACCTGGCCTGCTGTGCCAATGCCCTGAAGCAGTCCGCACCAGGGGCTCCCTTGTGCCTGCGTAGCCTTTCCCAGGGTGTGCTCAAATCCTGTGGCCACTAGGTGTCATAGGTCACACTGGAGGGCCCTGTGTCATCTGCCTGGCGGGCCGGATCTCTGCCATTGGCTCAAGTCTTGTCAGCAGGCCCATCACAAGCTCCGGCCACTCTTGCGGGGGGGGACTGTCTCTATGGTGATGGCAAAGGAGTCTTAGCCCCGCCCACCTGGCCTTGACTTCACCTACCTGGCCCGCTGACCCTCACTCAGACCTCTGTGTTGCTCCAAATGAATGTCCGCCAGTGCCCGGGTGTCAGCATCTGGGATAAAGGATTCGGGACCTTGCCTGGGGCAGAAGGCAGCCTAGGTCAGCGGGTACCTGGAAGTCTACTGCCTCGTGACACTGCTGCCAGTGACAAATGGTGACTCCCACACTCACATATCGCCTGGTGGCAGAATGATAGTGATGGGCGGAGAAACATGGCTCCGGGGCACACGTTCCGTGGGGCACCAGCCAAAGCAAAGGCCAGGGCCGGTAGTGGACGTCGTGGAGCTGAATGGCGAGCCAGTGAAGGGCCCAAGGGTCCCTCCTGTATGTGGCGAACAGGTCATCCGTGTCCCCACGTCCATAAACCATGGGACTGCTGGGGCCCAGGCTGCCAGGATTTCGGCCTTGCCTTCGGAGCCCGGCCACATACGTGGCCTTGCAGCGGAGGCGGGGACATGTAGACAGCCAAAATTTGGAAAATGGCAGTGTTTCCTCGAGTTCCCGGGCATCGGCCTTTTTGAGCGGCTTGCTTTTTCTCCTGGTAGGAGAGGGCCCTGACGGAGAAAGGCAGGATTACGTGTGCAGGAAAGGTGTGTGCTGAGAGGGTGACGACGTTGAGACCATGTTGGGATCTTTAGTCCCAGGAGAGGCCCCTGGCGGGTGTGGGTCAGTGTTGTCTACCCATCCCACTTGGCGGGGGGAGGTTTTCACCATACAAAGCAGCAGCGGAATTATTCGTCGCCGGAGGGGTTGCATCTGCCCACAAGCTCCACCTGGCCAGGGTCCGCCCCTACTGTATTGTCCATGTCAGTCAACAGAAGCTAAGACCTTCCAGAGAGACTACCTGCTCTTCTCTACCCACGGGGAAGCAGTACAGCCAGAAGCCTCCCCCGTTCCATCTCTAGGCTCTCTCTCAGGCCCCTCATACTTGTGATGTGTCTCAGGGGTAGAAGGAAGAGATTTCTCCGAATGAACACATACACAGAGGGGCCATAGATGCTGAGGAAGGGCGCCTTGCCTACCGATATCCTAGCGTAAGTGGAAAAGTGGTACCTGCCTGCTGGCCCCGTGTGTCGAACGTGTCCACATCAGGGGCTGCCTACTGTGAGGTGATTCCCTGGGTGCCCTGGATTTTGTGGCCCAAAAGAGAAGGGGCCGTCGTGTGTCCATGGGTAAAATGGAGGGCACTGCGGAAGTGGCCGCTTAGGCTGGACCTCTCCTATTGGCTCGGTGTTTGTGACCCGTCCCCGTCAGAAGTTCCGGCCAGCCTTGCGGTGGCTGTCTCCATGGTGATTGGGAAAGAAGCCTTAGGCCCCGCACTCAGCCGTCACCTGGCCTACCTGGCCTCTTTAGCCTCATCTAGACCGCTGTGTGGATGAAAGAATGAATGTCGGCCAATGACCACATGTCCTCGTTGCCTTTGAAGGATTAGGCTCCTTGCCTGGGCAGAAGACAGCCAAGGTCAGCCTGAGCCTAGACACCTAGTGACCTGTGACACTGCAGGCAGTGACAGATGTTGATTTTCATGCTCATGTATCCGCAGGTGGCGGATTCAGAGTGGTCGGAGAAGAAGTGTAAGTAGGGATGACACAGACACGAGGGCACGGGCCAAAGGTCAGGGAAAATAGCTGAGATCGTGGAGCTCTAGCGGAGCCAGTGTAGGGCCCAGGCCTCCCTCCTGTACGTGGCAAAGAGGTGATCCATATGCCGCCATGCGCAGACTCTGGACTGCTGGGGCCCTGGACGCCCGGATTGCGGCCTTGTCTTCGGAGAAGTGACACACATGCACTGTGCCAGCGGAGGCTGTGGCCCAGCAGAGGGCAAAATCTTGAAAATGCGGGCTTCAGTTGACTTTGCCTGTGCTCTCCTTTGGCTGAGTGCCATCGTGTGTTTCCTAGCAGGAGAAGGCATTCGTGGAGAGAGGCGGATTCCACGTGTGCAGGCAAAGTGTGTGCTGAGATGATGAGTGGCTGGAGACCAGGGTGGACTCTTGAGACCCAGGATAGACCCCTGGCAGGTATGTGTCAATGTTTTCTGCCCATGGCACTCAGCCGGGTATTTGCATAGAATGTTCTCCGCGGAATTAGTAGTCTCCGGAGAGGCTGCTGCATGTCAGCAAGCTTCACCTGGCCAGGTCCGCCCGTGATGTAGCTCCCCAATCAATGGCTACTCTCTAGACCTTCCAGATAGACTAGCAGATCTTCTCTGCCCATGGGCAACCAGTAGAGCCAGAGGCCTTCCCCCTTTGCTCTTTCGTCTCTAGGCCCTCTGTCAGGCACTCCAAGGTGTGAAGTGACAAGGGGGAGAAGGAAGAGATTTCAGAGAACGAACACATCCAGAGAGAGACAGAGAGAAGCAAGAGATGCTGAGTGGGGATGCCTTGCGTAGTGATATCCTGAGGAAAGTGGGAAAGAGGTACCTGGCCTGCTGTGCCAATGCCCTGAAGCAGTCCGCACCAGGGGCTCCCTTGTGCCTGCGTAGCCTTTCCCAGGGTGTGCTCAAATCCTGTGGCCACTAGGTGTCATAGGTCACACTGGAGGGCCCTGTGTCATCTGCCTGGCGGGCCGGATCTCTGCCATTGGCTCAAGTCTTGTCAGCAGGCCCATCACAAGCTCCGGCCACTCTTGCGGGGGGGGACTGTCTCTATGGTGATGGCAAAGGAGTCTTAGCCCCGCCCACCTGGCCTTGACTTCACCTACCTGGCCCGCTGACCCTCACTCAGACCTCTGTGTTGCTCCAAATGAATGTCCGCCAGTGCCCGGGTGTCAGCATCTGGGATAAAGGATTCGGGACCTTGCCTGGGGCAGAAGGCAGCCTAGGTCAGCGGGTACCTGGAAGTCTACTGCCTCGTGACACTGCTGCCAGTGACAAATGGTGACTCCCACACTCACATATCGCCTGGTGGCAGAATGATAGTGATGGGCGGAGAAACATGGCTCCGGAGCACACGTTCCGTGGGGCACCAGCCAAAGCAAAGGCCAGGGCCGGTAGTGGACGTCGTGGAGCTGAATGGCGAGCCAGTGAAGGGCCCAAGGGTCCCCCCTGTATGTGGCGAACAGGTCATCCGTGTCCCCACGTCCATAAACCATGGGACTGCTGGGGCCCAGGCTGCCAGGATTTCGGCCTTGCCTTCGGAGCCCGGCCACATACGCGGCCTTGCAGCGGAGGCGGGGACATGTAGACAGCCAAAATTTGGAAAATGGCAGTGTTTCCTCGAGTTCCCGGGCATCGGCCTTTTAGAGCGGCTTGCTTTTTCTCCTGGTAGGAGAGGGCCCTGACGGAGAAAGGCAGGATTACGTGTGCAGGAAAGGTGTGTGCTGAGAGGGTGACGACGTTGAGACCATGTTGGGATCTTTAGTCCCAGGAGAGGCCCCTGGCGGGTGTGGGTCAGTGTTCTCTACCCATCCCACTTGGCGGGGGGAGGTTTTCACCATACAAAGCAGCAGCGGAATTATTCGTCGCCGGAGGGGTTGCATCTGCCCACAAGCTCCACCTGGCCAGGGTCCGCCCCTACTGTATTGTCCATGTCAGTCAACAGAAGCTAAGACCTTCCAGAGAGACTACCTGCTCTTCTCTACCCACGGGGAAGCAGTACAGCCAGAAGCCTCCCCCGTTCCATCTCTAGGCTCTCTCTCAGGCCCCTCATACTTGTGATGTGTCTCAGGGGTAGAAGGAAGAGATTTCTCCGAATGAACACATACACAGAGGGGCCATAGATGCTGAGGAAGGGCGCCTTGCCTACTGATATCCTAGCGTAAGTGGAAAAGTGGTACCTGCCTGCTGGCCCCGTGTGTCGAACGTGTCCACATCAGGGGCTGCCTACTGTGAGGTGATTCCCTGGGTGCCCTGGATTTTGTGGCCCAAAAGAGAAGGGGCCGTCGTGTGTCCATGGGTAAAATGGAGGGCACTGCGGAAGTGGCCGCTTAGGCTGGACCTCTCCTATTGGCTCGGTGTTTGTGACCCGTCCCCGTCAGAAGTTCCGGCCAGCCTTGCGGTGGCTGTCTCCATGGTGATTGGGAAAGAAGCCTTAGGCCCCGCACTCAGCCGTCACCTGGCCTACCTGGCCTCTTTAGCCTCATCTAGACCGCTGTGTGGATGAAAGAATGAATGTCGGCCAATGACCACATGTCCTCGTTGCCTTTGAAGGATTAGGCTCCTTGCCTGGGCAGAAGACAGCCAAGGTCAGCCTGAGCCTAGACACCTAGTGACCTGTGACACTGCAGGCAGTGACAGATGTTGATTTTCATGCTCATGTATCCGCAGGTGGCGGATTCAGAGTGGTCGGAGAAGAAGTGTAAGTAGGGATGACACAGACACGAGGGCACGGGCCAAAGGTCAGGGAAAATAGCTGAGATCGTGGAGCTCTAGCGGAGCCAGTGTAGGGCCCAGGCCTCCCTCCTGTACGTGGCAAAGAGGTGATCCATATGCCGCCATGCGCAGACTCTGGACTGCTGGGGCCCTGGACGCCCGGATTGCGGCCTTGTCTTCGGAGAAGTGACACACATGCACTGTGCCAGCGGAGGCTGTGGCCCAGCAGAGGGCAAAATCTTGAAAATGCGGGCTTCAGTTGACTTTGCCTGTGCTCTCCTTTGGCTGAGTGCCATCGTGTGTTTCCTAGCAGGAGAAGGCATTCGTGGAGAGAGGCGGATTCCATGTGTGCAGGCAAAGTGTGTGCTGAGATGATGAGTGGCTGGAGACCAGGGTGGACTCTTGAGACCCAGGATAGACCCCTGGCAGGTATGTGTCAATGTTTTCTGCCCATGGCACTCAGCCGGGTATTTGCATAGAATGTTCTCCGCGGAATTAGTAGTCTCCGGAGAGGCTGCTGCATGTCAGCAAGCTTCACCTGGCCAGGTCCGCCCGTGATGGAGCTCCCCAATCAATGGCTACTCTCTAGACCTTCCAGATAGACTAGCAGATCTTCTCTGCCCATGGGCAACCAGTAGAGCCAGAGGCCTTCCCCCTTTGCTCTTTCGTCTCTAGGCCCTCTGTCAGGCACTCCAAGGTGTGAAGTGACAAGGGGGAGAAGGAAGAGATTTCAGAGAACGAACACATCCAGAGAGAGACAGAGAGAGGCAAGAGATGCTGAGTGGGGATGCCTTGCGTAGTGATATCCTGAGGAAAGTGGGAAAGAGGTACCTGGCCTGCTGTGCCAATGCCCTGAAGCAGTCCGCACCAGGGGCTCCCTTGTGCCTGCGTAGCCTTTCCCAGGGTGTGCTCAAATCCTGTGGCCACTAGGTGTCATAGGTCACACTGGAGGGCCCTGTGTCATCTGCCTGGCGGGCCGGATCTCTGCCATTGGCTCAAGTCTTGTCAGCAGGCCCATCACAAGCTCCGGCCACTCTTGCGGGGGGAGACTGTCTCTATGGTGATGGCAAAGGAGTCTTAGCCCCGCCCACCTGGCCTTGACTTCACCTACCTGGCCCGCTGACCCTCACTCAGACCTCTGTGTTGCTCCAAATGAATGTCCGCCAGTGCCCGGGTGTCAGCATCTGGGATAAAGGATTCGGGACCTTGCCTGGGGCAGAAGGCAGCCTAGGTCAGCGGGTACCTGGAAGTCTACTGCCTCGTGACACTGCTGCCAGTGACAAATGGTGACTCCCACACTCACATATCGCCTGGTGGCAGAATGATAGTGATGGGCGGAGAAACATGGCTCCGGAGCACACGTTCCGTGGGGCACCAGCCAAAGCAAAGGCCAGGGCCGGTAGTGGACGTCGTGAAGCTGAATGGCGAGCCAGTGAAGGGCCCAAGGGTCCCTCCTGTATGTGGCGAACAGGTCATCCGTGTCCCCACGTCCATAAACCATGGGACTGCTGGGGCCCAGGCTGCCAGGATTTCGGCCTTGCCTTCGGAGCCCGGCCACATACGCGGCCTTGCAGCGGAGGCGGGGACATGTAGACAGCCAAAATTTGGAAAATGGCAGTGTTTCCTCGAGTTCCCGGGCATCGGCCTTTTTGAGCGGCTTGCTTTTTCTCCTGGTAGGAGAGGGCCCTGACGGAGAAAGGCAGGATTACGTGTGCAGGAAAGGTGTGTGCTGAGAGGGTGACGACGTTGAGACCATGTTGGGATCTTTAGTCCCAGGAGAGGCCCCTGGCGGGTGTGGGTCAGTGTTGTCTACCCATCCCACTTGGCGGGGGGAGGTTTTCACCATACAAAGCAGCAGCGGAATTATTCGTCGCCGGAGGGGTTGCATCTGCCCACAAGCTCCACCTGGCCAGGGTCCGCCCCTACTGTATTGTCCATGTCAGTCAACAGAAGCTAAGACCTTCCAGAGAGACTACCTGCTCTTCTCTACCCACGGGGAAGCAGTACAGCCAGAAGCCTCCCCCGTTCCATCTCTAGGCTCTCTCTCAGGCCCCTCATACTTGTGATGTGTCTCAGGGGTAGAAGGAAGAGATTTCTCCGAATGAACACATACACAGAGGGGCCATAGATGCTGAGGAAGGGCGCCTTGCCTACTGATATCCTAGCGTAAGTGGAAAAGTGGTACCTGCCTGCTGGCCCCGTGTGTCGAACGTGTCCACATCAGGGGCTGCCTACTGTGAGGTGATTCCCTGGGTGCCCTGGATTTTGTGGCCCAAAAGAGAAGGGGCCGTCGTGTGTCCATGGGTAAAATGGAGGGCACTGCGGAAGTGGCCGCTTAGGCTGGACCTCTCCTATTGGCTCGGTGTTTGTGACCCGTCCCCGTCAGAAGTTCCGGCCAGCCTTGCGGTGGCTGTCTCCATGGTGATTGGGAAAGAAGCCTTAGGCTCCGCACTCAGCCGTCACCTGGCCTACCTGGCCTCTTTAGCCTCATCTAGACCGCTGTGTGGATGAAAGAATGAATGTCGGCCAATGACCACATGTCCTCGTTGCCTTTGAAGGATTAGGCTCCTTGCCTGGGCAGAAGACAGCCAAGGTCAGCCTGAGCCTAGACACCTAGTGACCTGTGACACTGCAGGCAGTGACAGATGTTGATTTTCATGCTCATGTATCCGCAGGTGGCGGATTCAGAGTGGTCAGAGAAGAAGTGTAAGTAGGGATGACACAGACACGAGGGCACGGGCCAAAGGTCAGGGAAAATAGCTGAGATCGTGGAGCTCTAGCGGAGCCAGTGTAGGGCCCAGGCCTCCCTCCTGTACGTGGCAAAGAGGTGATCCATATGCCGCCATGCGCAGACTCTGGACTGCTGGGGCCCTGGACGCCCGGATTGCGGCCTTGTCTTCGGAGAAGTGACACACATGCACTGTGGCAGCGGAGGCTGTGGCCCAGCAGAGGGCAAAATCTTGAAAATGCGGGCTTCAGTTGACTTTGCCTGTGCTCTCCTTTGGCTGAGTGCCATCGTGTGTTTCCTAGCAGGAGAAGGCATTCGTGGAGAGAGGCGGATTCCACGTGTGCAGGCAAAGTGTGTGCTGAGATGATGAGTGGCTGGAGACCAGGGTGGACTCTTGAGACCCAGGATAGACCCCTGGCAGGTATGTGTCAATGTTTTCTGCCCATGGCACTCAGCCGGGTATTTGCATAGAATGTTCTCCGCGGAATTAGTAGTCTCCGGAGAGGCTGCTGCATGTCAGCAAGCTTCACCTGGCCAGGTCCGCCCGTGATGTAGCTCCCCAATCAATGGCTACTCTCTAGACCTTCCAGATAGACTAGCAGATCTTCTCTGCCCATGGGCAACCAGTAGAGCCAGAGGCCTTCCCCCTTTGCTCTTTCGTCTCTAGGCCCTCTGTCAGGCACTCCAAGGTGTGAAGTGACAAGGGGGAGAAGGAAGAGATTTCAGAGAACGAACACATCCAGAGAGAGACAGAGAGAGGCAAGAGATGCTGAGTGGGGATGCCTTGCGTAGTGATATCCTGAGGAAAGTGGGAAAGAGGTACCTGGCCTGCTGTGCCAATGCCCTGAAGCAGTCCGCACCAGGGGCTCCCTTGTGCCTGCGTAGCCTTTCCCAGGGTGTGCTCAAATCCTGTGGCCACTAGGTGTCATAGGTCACACTGGAGGGCCCTGTGTCATCTGCCTGGCGGGCCGGATCTCTGCCATTGGCTCAAGTCTTGTCAGCAGGCCCATCACAAGCTCCGGCCACTCTTGCGGGGGGGGGACTGTCTCTATGGTGATGGCAAAGGAGTCTTAGCCCCGCCCACCTGGCCTTGACTTCACCTACCTGGCCCGCTGACCCTCACTCAGACCTCTGTGTTGCTCCAAATGAATGTCCGCCAGTGCCCGGGTGTCAGCATCTGGGATAAAGGATTCGGGACCTTGCCTGGGGCAGAAGGCAGCCTAGGTCAGCGGGTACCTGGAAGTCTACTGCCTCGTGACACTGCTGCCAGTGACAAATGGTGACTCCCACACTCACATATCGCCTGGTGGCAGAATGATAGTGATGGGCGGAGAAACATGGCTCCGGAGCACACGTTCCGTGGGGCACCAGCCAAAGCAAAGGCCAGGGCCGGTAGTGGACGTCGTGGAGCTGAATGGCGAGCCAGTGAAGGGCCCAAGGGTCCCTCCTGTATGTGGCGAACAGGTCATCCGTGTCCCCACGTCCATAAACCATGGGACTGCTGGGGCCCAGGCTGCCAGGATTTCGGCCTTGCCTTCGGAGCCCGGCCACATACGCGGCCTTGCAGCGGAGGCGGGGACATGTAGACAGCCAAAATTTGGAAAATGGCAGTGTTTCCTCGAGTTCCCGGGCATCGGCCTTTTTGAGCGGCTTGCTTTTTCTCCTGGTAGGAGAGGGCCCTGACGGAGAAAGGCAGGATTACGTGTGCAGGAAAGGTGTGTGCTGAGAGGGTGACGACGTTGAGACCATGTTGGGATCTTTAGTCCCAGGAGAGGCCCCTGGCGGGTGTGGGTCAGTGTTCTCTACCCATCCCACTTGGCGGGGGGAGGTTTTCACCATACAAAGCAGCAGCGGAATTATTCGTCGCCGGAGGGGTTGCATCTGCCCACAAGCTCCACCTGGCCAGGGTCCGCCCCTACTGTATTGTCCATGTCAGTCAACAGAAGCTAAGACCTTCCAGAGAGACTACCTGCTCTTCTCTACCCACGGGGAAGCAGTACAGCCAGAAGCCTCCCCCGTTCCATCTCTAGGCTCTCTCTCAGGCCCCTCATACTTGTGATGTGTCTCAGGGGTAGAAGGAAGAGATTTCTCCGAATGAACACATACACAGAGGGGCCATAGATGCTGAGGAAGGGCGCCTTGCCTACTGATATCCTAGCGTAAGTGGAAAAGTGGTACCTGCCTGCTGGCCCCGTGTGTCGAACGTGTCCACATCAGGGGCTGCCTACTGTGAGGTGATTCCCTGGGTGCCCTGGATTTTGTGGCCCAAAAGAGAAGGGGCCGTCGTGTGTCCATGGGTAAAATGGAGGGCAGTGCGGAAGTGGCCGCTTAGGCTGGACCTCTCCTATTGGCTCGGTGTTTGTGACCCGTCCCCGTCAGAAGTTCCGGCCAGCCTTGCGGTGGCTGTCTCCATGGTGATTGGGAAAGAAGCCTTAGGCCCCGCACTCAGCCGTCACCTGGCCTACCTGGCCTCTTTAGCCTCATCTAGACCGCTGTGTGGATGAAAGAATGAATGTCGGCCAATGACCACATGTCCTCGTTGCCTTTGAAGGATTAGGCTCCTTGCCTGGGCAGAAGACAGCCAAGGTCAGCCTGAGCCTAGACACCTAGTGACCTGTGACACTGCAGGCAGTGACAGATGTTGATTTTCATGCTCATGTATCCGCAGGTGGCGGATTCAGAGTGGTCGGAGAAGAAGTGTAAGTAGGGATGACACAGACACGAGGGCACGGGCCAAAGGTCAGGGAAAATAGCTGAGATCGTGGAGCTCTAGCGGAGCCAGTGTAGGGCCCAGGCCTCCCTCCTGTACGTGGCAAAGAGGTGATCCATATGCCGCCATGCGCAGACTCTGGACTGCTGGGGCCCTGGACGCCCGGATTGCGGCCTTGTCTTCGGAGAAGTGACACACATGCACTGTGCCAGCGGAGGCTGTGGCCCAGCAGAGGGCAAAATCTTGAAAATGCGGGCTTCAGTTGACTTTGCCTGTGCTCTCCTTTGGCTGAGTGCCATCGTGTGTTTCCTAGCAGGAGAAGGCATTCGTGGAGAGAGGCGGATTCCATGTGTGCAGGCAAAGTGTGTGCTGAGATGATGAGTGGCTGGAGACCAGGGTGGACTCTTGAGACCCAGGATAGACCCCTGGCAGGTATGTGTCAATGTTTTCTGCCCATGGCACTCAGCCGGGTATTTGCATAGAATGTTCTCCGCGGAATTAGTAGTCTCCGGAGAGGCTGCTGCATGTCAGCAAGCTTCACCTGGCCAGGACCGCCCGTGATGTAGCTCCCCAATCAATGGCTACTCTCTAGACCTTCCAGATAGACTAGCAGATCTTCTCTGCCCATGGGCAACCAGTAGAGCCAGAGGCCTTCCCCCTTTGCTCTTTCGTCTCTAGGCCCTCTGTCAGGCACTCCAAGGTGTGAAGTGACAAGGGGGAGAAGGAAGAGATTTCAGAGAACGAACACATCCAGAGAGAGACAGAGAGAGGCAAGAGATGCTGAGTGGGGATGCCTTGCGTAGTGATATCCTGAGGAAAGTGGGAAAGAGGTACCTGGCCTGCTGTGCCAATGCCCTGAAGCAGTCCGCACCAGGGGCTCCCTTGTGCCTGCGTAGCCTTTCCCAGGGTGTGCTCAAATCCTGTGGCCACTAGGTGTCATAGGTCACACTGGAGGGCCCTGTGTCATCTGCCTGGCGGGCCGGATCTCTGCCATTGGCTCAAGTCTTGTCAGCAGGCCCATCAGAAGCTCCGCCCACTCTTGCGGGGGGGGACTGTCTCTATGGTGATGGCAAAGGAGTCTTAGCCCCGCCCACCTGGCCTTGACTTCACCTACCTGGCCCGCTGACCCTCACTCAGACCTCTGTGTTGCTCCAAATGAATGTCCGCCAGTGCCCGGGTGTCAGCATCTGGGATAAAGGATTCGGGACCTTGCCTGGGGCAGAAGGCAGCCTAGGTCAGCGGGTACCTGGAAGTCTACTGCCTCGTGACACTGCTGCCAGTGACAAATGGTGACTCCCACACTCACATATCGCCTGGTGGCAGAATGATAGTGATGGGTGGAGAATCATGGCTCCGGAGCACACGTTCCGTGGGGCACCAGCCAAAGCAAAGGCCAGGGCCGGTAGTGGACGTCGTGGAGCTGAATGGCGAGCCAGTGAAGGGCCCAAGGGTCCCTCCTGTATGTGGCGAACAGGTCATCCGTGTCCCCACGTCCATAAACCATGGGACTGCTGGGGCCCAGGCTGCCAGGATTTCGGCCTTGCCTTCGGAGCCCGGCCACATACGCGGCCTTGCAGCGGAGGCAGGGACATGTAGACAGCCAAAATTTGGAAAATGGCAGTGTTTCCTCGAGTTCCCGGGCATCGGCCTTTTAGAGCGGCTTGCTTTTTCTCCTGGTAGGAGAGGGCCCTGACGGAGAAAGGCAGGATTACCTGTGCAGGAAAGGTGTGTGCTGAGAGGGTGACGACGTTGAGACCATGTTGGGATCTTTAGTCCCAGGAGAGGCCCCTGGCGGGTGTGGGTCAGTGTTCTCTACCCATCCCACTTGGCGGGGGGAGGTTTTCACCATACAAAGCAGCAGCGGAATTATTCGTCGCCGGAGGGGTTGCATCTGCCCACAAGCTCCACCTGGCCAGGGTCCGCCCCTACTGTATTGTCCATGTCAGTCAACAGAAGCTAAGACCTTCCAGAGAGACTACCTGCTCTTCTCTACCCACGGGGAAGCAGTACAGCCAGAAGCCTCCCCCGTTCCATCTCTAGGCTCTCTCTCAGGCCCCTCATACTTGTGATGTGTCTCAGGGGTAGAAGGAAGAGATTTCTCCGAATGAACACATACACAGAGGGGCCATAGATGCTGAGGAAGGGCGCCTTGCCTACTGATATCCTAGCGTAAGTGGAAAAGTGGTACCTGCCTGCTGGCCCCGTGTGTCGAACGTGTCCACATCAGGGGCTGCCTACTGTGAGGTGATTCCCTGGGTGCCCTGGATTTTGTGGCCCAAAAGAGAAGGGGCCGTCGTGTGTCCATGGGTAAAATGGAGGGCACTGCGGAAGTGGCCGCTTAGGCTGGACCTCTCCTATTGGCTCGGTGTTTGTGACCCGTCCCCGTCAGAAGTTCCGGCCAGCCTTGCGGTGGCTGTCTCCATGGTGATTGGGAAAGAAGCCTTAGGCCCCGCACTCAGCCGTCACCTGGCCTACCTGGCCTCTTTAGCCTCATCTAGACCGCTGTGTGGATGAAAGAATGAATGTCGGCCAATGACCACATGTCCTCGTTGCCTTTGAAGGATTAGGCTCCTTGCCTGGGCAGAAGACAGCCAAGGTCAGCCTGAGCCTAGACACCTAGTGACCTGTGACACTGCAGGCAGTGACAGATGTTGATTTTCATGCTCATGTATCCGCAGGTGGCGGATTCAGAGTGGTCGGAGAAGAAGTGTAAGTAGGGATGACACAGACACGAGGGCACGGGCCAAAGGTCAGGGAAAATAGCTGAGATCGTGGAGCTCTAGCGGAGCCAGTGTAGGGCCCAGGCCTCCCTCCTGTACGTGGCAAAGAGGTGATCCATATGCCGCCATGCGCAGACTCTGGACTGCTGGGGCCCTGGACGCCCGGATTGCGGCCTTGTCTTCGGAGAAGTGACACACATGCACTGTGGCAGCGGAGGCTGTGGCCCAGCAGAGGGCAAAATCTTGAAAATGCGGGCTTCAGTTGACTTTGCCTGTGCTCTCCTTTGGCTGAGTGCCATCGTGTGTTTCCTAGCAGGAGAAGGCATTCGTGGAGAGAGGCGGATTCCATGTGTGCAGGCAAAGTGTGTGCTGAGATGATGAGTGGCTGGAGACCAGGGTGGACTCTTGAGACCCAGGATAGACCCCTGGCAGGTATGTGTCAATGTTTTCTGCCCATGGCACTCAGCCGGGTATTTGCATAGAATGTTCTCCGCGGAATTAGTAGTCTCCGGAGAGGCTGCTGCATGTCAGCAAGCTTCACCTGGCCAGGACCGCCCGTGATGTAGCTCCCCAATCAATGGCTACTCTCTAGACCTTCCAGATAGACTAGCAGATCTTCTCTGCCCATGGGCAACCAGTAGAGCCAGAGGCCTTCCCCCTTTGCTCTTTCGTCTCTAGGCCCTCTGTCAGGCACTCCAAGGTGTGAAGTGACAAGGGGGAGAAGGAAGAGATTTCAGAGAACGAACACATCCAGAGAGAGACAGAGAGAGGCAAGAGATGCTGAGTGGGGATGCCTTGCGTAGTGATATCCTGAGGAAAGTGGGAAAGAGGTACCTGGCCTGCTGTGCCAATGCCCTGAAGCAGTCCGCACCAGGGGCTCCCTTGTGCCTGCGTAGCCTTTCCCAGGGTGTGCTCAAATCCTGTGGCCACTAGGTGTCATAGGTCACACTGGAGGGCCCTGTGTCATCTGCCTGGCGGGCCGGATCTCTGCCATTGGCTCAAGTCTTGTCAGCAGGCCCATCAGAAGCTCCGCCCACTCTTGCGGGGGGGGACTGTCTCTATGGTGATGGCAAAGGAGTCTTAGCCCCGCCCACCTGGCCTTGACTTCACCTACCTGGCCCGCTGACCCTCACTCAGACCTCTGTGTTGCTCCAAATGAATGTCCGTCAGTGCCCGGGTGTCAGCATCTGGGATAAAGGATTCGGGACCTTGCCTGGGGCAGAAGGCAGCCTAGGTCAGCGGGTACCTGGAAGTCTACTGCCTCGTGACACTGCTGCCAGTGACAAATGGTGACTCCCACACTCACATATCGCCTGGTGGCAGAATGATAGTGATGGGTGGAGAATCATGGCTCCGGAGCACACGTTCCGTGGGGCACCAGCCAAAGCAAAGGCCAGGGCCGGTAGTGGACGTCGTGGAGCTGAATGGCGAGCCAGTGAAGGGCCCAAGGGTCCCTCCTGTATGTGGCGAACAGGTCATCCGTGTCCCCACGTCCATAAACCATGGGACTGCTGGGGCCCAGGCTGCCAGGATTTCGGCCTTGCCTTCGGAGCCCGGCCACATACGCGGCCTTGCAGCGGAGGCAGGGACATGTAGACAGCCAAAATTTGGAAAATGGCAGTGTTTCCTCGAGTTCCCGGGCATCGGCCTTTTAGAGCGGCTTGCTTTTTCTCCTGGTAGGAGAGGGCCCTGACGGAGAAAGGCAGGATTACGTGTGCAGGAAAGGTGTGTGCTGAGAGGGTGACGACGTTGAGACCATGTTGGGATCTTTAGTCCCAGGAGAGGCCCCTGGCGGGTGTGGGTCAGTGTTGTCTACCCATCCCACTTGGCGGGGGGAGGTTTTCACCATACAAAGCAGCAGCGGAATTATTCGTCGCCGGAGGGGTTGCATCTGCCCACAAGCTCCACCTGGCCAGGGTCCGCCCCTACTGTATTGTCCATGTCAGTCAACAGAAGCTAAGACCTTCCAGAGAGACTACCTGCTCTTCTCTACCCACGGGGAAGCAGTACAGCCAGAAGCCTCCCCCGTTCCATCTCTAGGCTCTCTCTCAGGCCCCTCATACTTGTGATGTGTCTCAGGGGTAGAAGGAAGAGATTTCTCCGAATGAACACATACACAGAGGGGCCATAGATGCTGAGGAAGGGCGCCTTGCCTACTGATATCCTAGCGTAAGTGGAAAAGTGGTACCTGCCTGCTGGCCCCGTGTGTCGAACGTGTCCACATCAGGGGCTGCCTACTGTGAGGTGATTCCCTGGGTGCCCTGGATTTTGTGGCCCAAAAGAGAAGGGGCCGTCGTGTGTCCATGGGTAAAATGGAGGGCACTGCGGAAGTGGCCGCTTAGGCTGGACCTCTCCTATTGGCTCGGTGTTTGTGACCCGTCCCCGTCAGAAGTTCCGGCCAGCCTTGCGGTGGCTGTCTCCATGGTGATTGGGAAAGAAGCCTTAGGCCCCGCACTCAGCCGTCACCTGGCCTACCTGGCCTCTTTAGCCTCATCTAGACCGCTGTGTGGATGAAAGAATGAATGTCGGCCAATGACCACATGTCCTCGTTGCCTTTGAAGGATTAGGCTCCTTGCCTGGGCAGAAGACAGCCAAGGTCAGCCTGAGCCTAGACACCTAGTGACCTGTGACACTGCAGGCAGTGACAGATGTTGATTTTCATGCTCATGTATCCGCAGGTGGCGGATTCAGAGTGGTCGGAGAAGAAGTGTAAGTAGGGATGACACAGACACGAGGGCACGGGCCAAAGGTCAGGGAAAATAGCTGAGATCGTGGAGCTCTAGCGGAGCCAGTGTAGGGCCCAGGCCTCCCTCCTGTACGTGGCAAAGAGGTGATCCATATGCCGCCATGCGCAGACTCTGGACTGCTGGGGCCCTGGACGCCCGGATTGCGGCCTTGTCTTCGGAGAAGTGACACACATGCACTGTGCCAGCGGAGGCTGTGGCCCAGCAGAGGGCAAAATCTTGAAAATGCGGGCTTCAGTTGACTTTGCCTGTGCTCTCCTTTGGCTGAATGCCATCGTGTGTTTCCTAGCAGGAGAAGGCATTCGTGGAGAGAGGCGGATTCCATGTGTGCAGGCAAAGTGTGTGCTGAGATGATGAGTGGCTGGAGACCAGGGTGGACTCTTCAGACCCAGGATAGACCCCTGGCAGGTATGTGTCAATGTTTTCTGCCCATGGCACTCAGCCGGGTATTTGCATAGAATGTTCTCCGCAGAATTAGTAGTCTCCGGAGAGGCTGCTGCATGTCAGCAAGCTTCACCTGGCCAGGTCCGCCCGTGATGTAGCTCCCCAATCAATGGCTACTCTCTAGACCTTCCAGATAGACTAGCAGATCTTCTCTGCCCATGGGCAACCAGTAGAGCCAGAGGCCTTCCCCCTTTGCTCTTTCGTCTCTAGGCCCTCTGTCAGGCACTCCAAGGTGTGAAGTGACAAGGGGGAGAAGGAAGAGATTTCAGAGAACAAACACATCCAGAGAGAGACAGAGAGAGGCAAGAGATGCTGCGTGGGGATGCCTTGCGTAGTGATATTCTGAGGAAAGTGGGAAAGAGGTACCTGGCCTGCTGTGCCAATGCCCTGAAGCAGTCCGCACCAGGGGCTCCCTTGTGCCTGCGTAGCCTTTCCCAGGGTGTGCTCAAATCCTGTGGCCACTAGGTGTCATAGGTCACACTGGAGGGCCCTGTGTCATCTGCCTGGCGGGCCGGATCTCTGCCATTGGCTCAAGTCTTGTCAGCAGGCCCATCAGAAGCTCCGCCCACTCTTGCGGGGGGGGACTGTCTCTATGGTGATGGCAAAGGAGTCTTAGCCCCGCCCACCTGGCCTTGACTTCACCTACCTGGCCCGCTGACCCTCACTCAGACCTCTGTGTTGCTCCAAATGAATGTCCGCCAGTGCCCGGGTGTCAGCATCTGGGATAAAGGATTCGGTACCTTGCCTGGGGCAGAAGGCAGCCTAGGTCAGCGGGTACCTGGAAGTCTACTGCCTCGTGACACTGCTGCCAGTGATAAATGGTGACTCCCACACTCACATATCGCCTGGTGGCAGAATGATAGTGATGGGCGGAGAAACATGGCTCCGGAGCACACGTTCCGTGGGGCACCAGCCAAAGCAAAGGCCAGGGCCGGTAGTGGATGTCGTGGAGCTGAATGGCGAGCCAGTGAAGGGCCCAAGGGTCCCTCCTGTATGTGGCGAACAGGTCATCCGTGTCCCCACGTCCATAAACCATGGGACTGCTGGGGCCCAGGCTGCCAGGATTTCGGCCTTGCCTTCGGAGCCCGGCCACATACGCGGCCTTGCAGCGGAGGCGGGGACATGTAGACAGCCAAAATTTGGAAAATGGCAGTGTTTCCTCGAGTTCCCGGGCATCGGCCTTTTAGAGCGGCTTGCTTTTTCTCCTGGTAGGAGAGGGCCCTGACGGAGAAAGGCAGGATTACCTGTGCAGGAAAGGTGTGTGCTGAGAGGGTGACGACGTTGAGACCATGTTGGGATCTTTAGTCCCAGGAGAGGCCCCTGGCGGGTGTGGGTCAGTGTTCTCTACCCATCCCACTTGGCGGGGGGAGGTTTTCACCATACAAAGCAGCAGCGGAATTATTCGTCGCCGGAGGGGTTGCATCTGCCCACAAGCTCCACCTGGCCAGGGTCCGCCCCTACTGTATTGTCCATGTCAGTCAACAGAAGCTAAGACCTTCCAGAGAGACTACCTGCTCTTCTCTACCCACGGGGAAGCAGTACAGCCAGAAGCCTCCCCCGTTCCATCTCTAGGCTCTCTCTCAGGCCCCTCATACTTGTGATGTGTCTCAGGGGTAGAAGGAAGAGATTTCTCCGAATGAACACATACACAGAGGGGCCATAGATGCTGAGGAAGGGCGCCTTGCCTACTGATATCCTAGCGTAAGTGGAAAAGTGGTACCTGCCTGCTGGCCCCGTGTGTCGAACGTGTCCACATCAGGGGCTGCCTACTGTGAGGTGATTCCCTGGGTGCCCTGGATTTTGTGGCCCAAAAGAGAAGGGGCCGTCGTGTGTCCATGGGTAAAATGGAGGGCACTGCGGAAGTGGCCGCTTAGGCTGGACCTCTCCTATTGGCTCGGTGTTTGTGACCCGTCCCCGTCAGAAGTTCCGGCCACCCTTGCGGTGGCTGTCTCCATGGTGATTGGGAAAGAAGCCTTAGGCCCCGCACTCAGCCGTCACCTGGCCTACCTGGCCTCTTTAGCCTCATCTAGACCGCTGTGTGGATGAAAGAATGAATGTCGGCCAATGACCACATGTCCTCGTTGCCTTTGAAGGATTAGGCTCCTTGCCTGGGCAGAAGACAGCCAAGGTCAGCCTGAGCCTAGACACCTAGTGACCTGTGACACTGCAGGCAGTGACAGATGTTGATTTTCATGCTCATGTATCCGCAGGTGGCGGATTCAGAGTGGTCGGAGAAGAAGTGTAAGTAGGGATGACACAGACACGAGGGCACGGGCCAAAGGTCAGGGAAAATAGCTGAGATCGTGGAGCTCTAGCGGAGCCAGTGTAGGGCCCAGGCCTCCCTCCTGTACGTGGCAAAGAGGTGATCCATATGCCGCCATGCGCAGACTCTGGACTGCTGGGGCCCTGGACGCCCGGATTGCGGCCTTGTCTTCGGAGAAGTGACACACATGCACTGTGCCAGCGGAGGCTGTGGCCCAGCAGAGGGCAAAATCTTGAAAATGCGGGCTTCAGTTGACTTTGCCTGTGCTCTCCTTTGGCTGAGTGCCATCGTGTGTTTCCTAGCAGGAGAAGGCATTCGTGGAGAGAGGCGGATTCCATGTGTGCAGGCAAAGTGTGTGCTGAGATGATGAGTGGCTGGAGACCAGGGTGAACTCTTCAGACTCAGGATAGACCCCTGGCAGGTATGTGTCAATGTTTTCTGCCCATGGCACTCAGACGGCTATTTGCATAGAATGTTCTCCGCGGAATTAGTAGTCTCCGGAGAGGCTGCTGCATGTCAGCAAGCTTCACCTGGCCAGGTCCGCCCGTGATGTAGCTCCCCAATCAATGGCTACTCTCTAGACCTTCCAGATAGACTAGCAGATCTTCTCTGCCCATGGGCAACCAGTAGAGCCAGAGGCCTTCCCCCTTTGCTCTTTCGTCTCTAGGCCCTCTGTCAGGCACTCCAAGGTGTGAAGTGACAAGGGGGAGAAGGAAGAGATTTCAGAGAACGAACACATCCAGAGAGAGACAGAGAGAGGCAAGAGATGCTGAGTGGGGATGCCTTGCGTAGTGATATCCTGAGGAAAGCGGGAAAGAGGTACCTGGCCTGCTGTGCCAATGCCCTGAAGCAGTCCGCACCAGGGGCTCCCTTGTGCCTGCGTAGCCTTTCCCAGGGTGTGCTCAAATCCTGTGGCCACTAGGTGTCATAGGTCACACTGGAGGGCCCTGTGTCATCTGCCTGGCGGGCCGGATCTCTGCCATTGGCTCAAGTCTTGTCAGCAGGCCCATCACAAGCTCCGGCCACTCTTGCGGGGGGGGACTGTCTCTATGGTGATGGCAAAGGAGTCTTAGCCCCGCCCACCTGGCCTTGACTTCACCTACCTGGCCCGCTGACCCTCACTCAGACCTCTGTGTTGCTCCAAATGAATGTCCGCCAGTGCCCGGGTGTCAGCATCTGGGATAAAGGATTCGGGACCTTGCCTGGGGCAGAAGGCAGCCTAGGTCAGCGGGTACCTGGAAGTCTACTGCCTCGTGACACTGCTGCCAGTGACAAATGGTGACTCCCACACTCACATATCGCCTGGTGGCAGAATGATAGTGATGGGCGGAGAAACATGGCTCCGGAGCACACGTTCCGTGGGGCACCAGCCAAAGCAAAGGCCAGGGCCGGTAGTGGACGTCGTGGAGCTGAATGGCGAGCCAGTGAAGGGCCCAAGGGTCCCTCCTGTATGTGGCGAACAGGTCATCCGTGTCCCCACGTCCATAAACCATGGGACTGCTGGGGCCCAGGCTGCCAGGATTTCGGCCTTGCCTTCGGAGCCCGGCCACATACGCGGCCTTGCAGCGGAGGCGGGGACATGTAGACAGCCAAAATTTGGAAAATGGCAGTGTTTCCTCGAGTTCCCGGGCATCGGCCTTTTAGAGCGGCTTGCTTTTTCTCCTGGTAGGAGAGGGCCCTGACGGAGAAAGGCAGGATTACGTGTGCAGGAAAGGTGTGTGCTGAGAGGGTGACGACGTTGAGACCATGTTGGGATCTTTAGTCCCAGGAGAGGCCCCTGGCGGGTGTGGGTCAGTGTTGTCTACCCATCCCACTTGGCGGGGGGAGGTTTTCACCATACAAAGCAGCAGCGGAATTATTCGTCGCCGGAGGGGTTGCATCTGCCCACAAGCTCCACCTGGCCAGGGTCCGCCCCTACTGTATTGTCCATGTCAGTCAACAGAAGCTAAGACCTTCCAGAGAGACTACCTGCTCTTCTCTACCCACGGGGAAGCAGTACAGCCAGAAGCCTCCCCCGTTCCATCTCTAGGCTCTCTCTCAGGCCCCTCATACTTGTGATGTGTCTCAGGGGTAGAAGGAAGAGATTTCTCCGAATGAACACATACACAGAGGGGCCATAGATGCTGAGGAAGGGCGCCTTGCCTACTGATATCCTAGCGTAAGTGGAAAAGTGGTACCTGCCTGCTGGCCCCGTGTGTCGAACGTGTCCACATCAGGGGCTGCCTACTGTGAGGTGATTCCCTGGGTGCCCTGGATTTTGTGGCCCAAAAGAGAAGGGGCCGTCGTGTGTCCATGGGTAAAATGGAGGGCAGTGCGGAAGTGGCCGCTTAGGCTGGACCTCTCCTATTGGCTCGGTGTTTGTGACCCGTCCCCGTCAGAAGTTCCGGCCAGCCTTGCGGTGGCTGTCTCCATGGTGATTGGGAAAGAAGCCTTAGGCCCCGCACTCAGCCGTCACCTGGCCTACCTGGCCTCTTTAGCCTCATCTAGACCGCTGTGTGGATGAAAGAATGAATGTCGGCCAATGACCACATGTCCTCGTTGCCTTTGAAGGATTAGGCTCCTTGCCTGGGCAGAAGACAGCCAAGGTCAGCCTGAGCCTAGACACCTAGTGACCTGTGACACTGCAGGCAGTGACAGATGTTGATTTTCATGCTCATGTATCCGCAGGTGGCGGATTCAGAGTGGTCGGAGAAGAAGTGTAAGTAGGGATGACACAGACACGAGGGCACGGGCCAAAGGTCAGGGAAAATAGCTGAGATCGTGGAGCTCTAGCGGAGCCAGTGTAGGGCCCAGGCCTCCCTCCTGTACGTGGCAAAGAGGTGATCCACATGCCGCCATGCGCAGACTCTGGACTGCTGGGGCCCTGGACGCCCGGATTGCGGCCTTGTCTTCGGAGAAGTGACACACATGCACTGTGCCAGCGGAGGCTGTGGCCCAGCAGAGGGCAAAATCTTGAAAATGCGGGCTTCAGTTGACTTTGCCTGTGCTCTCCTTTGGCTGAGTGCCATCGTGTGTTTCCTAGCAGGAGAAGGCATTCGTGGAGAGAGGCGGATTCCATGTGTGCAGGCAAAGTGTGTGCTGAGATGATGAGTGGCTGGAGACCAGGGTGGACTCTTGAGACCCAGGATAGACCCCTGGCAGGTATGGGTCAATGTTTTCTGCCCATGGCACTCAGCCGGGTATTTGCATAGAATGTTCTCCGCGGAATTAGTAGTCTCCGGAGAGGCTGCTGCATGTCAGCAAGCTTCACCTGGCCAGGTCCGCCCGTGATGTAGCTCCCCAATCAATGGCTACTCTCTAGACCTTCCAGATAGACTAGCAGATCTTCTCTGCCCATGGGCAACCAGTAGAGCCAGAGGCCTTCCCCCTTTGCTCTTTCGTCTCTAGGCCCTCTGTCAGGCACTCCAAGGTGTGAAGTGACAAGGGGGAGAAGGAAGAGATTTCAGAGAATGAACACATCCAGAGAGAGACAGAGAGAGGCAAGAGATGCTGCGTGGGGATGCCTTGCGTAGTGATATCCTGAGGAAAGTGGGAAAGAGGTACCTGGCCTGCTGTGCCAATGCCCTGAAGCAGTCCGCACCAGGGGCTCCCTTGTGCCTGCGTAGCCTTTCCCAGGGTGTGCTCAAATCCTGTGGCCACTAGGTGTCATAGGTCACACTGGAGGGCCCTGTGTCATCTGCCTGGCGGGCCGGATCTCTGCCATTGGCTCAAGTCTTGTCAGCAGGCCCATCAGAAGCTCCGCCCACTCTTGCGGGGGGGACTGTCTCTATGGTGATGGCAAAGGAGTCTTAGCCCCGCCCACCTGGCCTTGACTTCACCTACCTGGCCCGCTGACCCTCACTCAGACCTCTGTGTTGCTCCAAATGAATGTCCGCCAGTGCCCGGGTGTCAGCATCTGGGATAAAGGATTCGGGACCTTGCCTGGGGCAGAAGGCAGCCTAGGTCAGCGGGTACCTGGAAGTCTACTGCCTCGTGACACTGCTGCCAGTGACAAATGGTGACTCCCACACTCACATATCGCCTGGTGGCAGAATGATAGTGATGGGCGGAGAAACATGGCTCCGGAGCACACGTTCCGTGGGGCACCAGCCAAAGCAAAGGCCAGGGCCGGTAGTGGACGTCGTGGAGCTGAATGGCGAGCCAGTGAAGGGCCCAAGGGTCCCTCCTGTATGTGGCGAACAGGTCATCCGTGTCCCCACGTCCATAAACCATGGGACTGCTGGGGCCCAGGCTGCCAGGATTTCGGCCTTGCCTTCGGAGCCCGGCCACATACGCGGCCTTGCAGCGGAGGCGGGGACATGTAGACAGCCAAAATTTGGAAAATGGCAGTGTTTCCTCGAGTTCCCGGGCATCGGCCTTTTTGAGCGGCTTGCTTTTTCTCCTGGTAGGAGAGGGCCCTGACGGAGAAAGGCAGGATTACGTGTGCAGGAAAGGTGTGTGCTGAGAGGGTGACGACGTTGAGACCATGTTGGGATCTTTAGTCCCAGGAGAGGCCCCTGGCGGGTGTGGGTCAGTGTTGTCTACCCATCCCACTTGGCGGGGGGAGGTTTTCACCATACAAAGCAGCAGCGGAATTATTCGTCGCCGGAGGGGTTGCATCTGCCCACAAGCTCCACCTGGCCAGGGTCCGCCACTACTGTATTGTCCATGTCAGTCAACAGAAGCTAAGACCTTCCAGAGAGACTACCTGCTCTTCTCTACCCACGGGGAAGCAGTACAGCCAGAAGCCTCCCCCGTTCCATCTCTAGGCTCTCTCTCAGGCCCCTCATACTTGTGATGTGTCTCAGGGGTAGAAGGAAGAGATTTCTCCGAATGAACACATACACAGAGGGGCCATAGATGCTGAGGAAGGGCGCCTTGCCTACTGATATCCTAGCGTAAGTGGAAAAGTGGTACCTGCCTGCTGGCCCCGTGTGTCGAACGTGTCCACATCAGGGGCTGCCTACTGTGAGGTGATTCCCTGGGTGCCCTGGATTTTGTGGCCCAAAAGAGAAGGGGCCGTCGTGTGTCCATGGGTAAAATGGAGGGCACTGCGGAAGTGGCCGCTTAGGCTGGACCTCTCCTATTGGCTCGGTGTTTGTGACCCGTCCCCGTCAGAAGTTCCGGCCAGCCTTGCGGTGGCTGTCTCCATGGTGATTGGGAAAGAAGCCTTAGGCCCCGCACTCAGCCGTCACCTGGCCTACCTGGCCTCTTTAGCCTCATCTAGACCGCTGCGTGGATGAAAGAATGAATGTCGGCCAATGACCACATGTCCTCGTTGCCTTTGAAGGATTAGGCTCCTTGCCTGGGC
This sequence comes from Loxodonta africana, assembly GCF_030014295.1. NCBI lineage: Eukaryota > Metazoa > Chordata > Mammalia > Proboscidea > Elephantidae > Loxodonta > Loxodonta africana. The sequence continues at coordinate 38,369 of NW_026975178.1, read as the reverse complement.
AGAAGACAGCCAAGGTCAGCCTGAGCCTAGACACCTAGTGACCTGTGACACTGCAGGCAGTGACAGATGTTGATTTTCATGCTCATGTATCCGCAGGTGGCGGATTCAGAGTGGTCGGAGAAGAAGTGTAAGTAGGGATGACACAGACACGAGGGCACGGGCCAAAGGTCAGGGAAAATAGCTGAGATCGTGGAGCTCTAGCGGAGCCAGTGTAGGGCCCAGGCCTCCCTCCTGTACGTGGCAAAGAGGTGATCCATATGCCGCCATGCGCAGACTCTGGACTGCTGGGGCCCTGGACGCCCGGATTGCGGCCTTGTCTTCGGAGAAGTGACACACATGCACTGTGCCAGCGGAGGCTGTGGCCCAGCAGAGGGCAAAATCTTGAAAATGCGGGCTTCAGTTGACTTTGCCTGTGCTCTCCTTTGGCTGAGTGCCATCGTGTGTTTCCTAGCAGGAGAAGGCATTCGTGGAGAGAGGCGGATTCCATGTGTGCAGGCAAAGTGTGTGCTGAGATGATGAGTGGCTGGAGACCAGGGTGGACTCTTGAGACCCAGGATAGACCCCTGGCAGGTATGTGTCAATGTTTTCTGCCCATGGCACTCAGCCGGGTATTTGCATAGAATGTTCTCCGCGGAATTAGTAGTCTCCGGAGAGGCTGCTGCATGTCAGCAAGCTTCACCTGGCCAGGTCCGCCCGTGATGTAGCTCCCCAATCAATGGCTACTCTCTAGACCTTCCAGATAGACTAGCAGATCTTCTCTGCCCATGGGCAACCAGTAGAGCCAGAGGCCTTCCCCCTTTGCTCTTTCGTCTCTAGGCCCTCTGTCAGGCACTCCAAGGTGTGAAGTGACAAGGGGGAGAAGGAAGAGATTTCAGAGAACGAACACATCCAGAGAGAGACAGAGAGAGGCAAGAGATGCTGAGTGGGGATGCCTTGCGTAGTGATATCCTGAGGAAAGCGGGAAAGAGGTACCTGGCCTGCTGTGCCAATGCCCTGAAGCAGTCCGCACCAGGGGCTCCCTTGTGCCTGCGTAGCCTTTCCCAGGGTGTGCTCAAATCCTGTGGCCACTAGGTGTCATAGGTCACACTGGAGGGCCCTGTGTCATCTGCCTGGCGGGCCGGATCTCTGCCATTGGCTCAAGTCTTGTCAGCAGGCCCATCAGAAGCTCCGCCCACTCTTGCGGGGGGGACTGTCTCTATGGTGATGGCAAAGGAGTCTTAGCCCCGCCCACCTGGCCTTGACTTCACCTACCTGGCCCGCTGACCCTCACTCAGACCTCTGTGTTGCTCCAAATGAATGTCCGCCAGTGCCCGGGTGTCAGCATCTGGGATAAAGGATTCGGGACCTTGCCTGGGGCAGAAGGCAGCCTAGGTCAGCGGGTACCTGGAAGTCTACTGCCTCGTGACACTGCTGCCAGTGACAAATGGTGACTCCCACACTCACATATCGCCTGGTGGCAGAATGATAGTGATGGGCGGAGAAACATGGCTCCGGAGCACACGTTCCGTGGGGCACCAGCCAAAGCAAAGGCCAGGGCCGGTAGTGGACGTCGTGGAGCTGAATGGCGAGCCAGTGAAGGGCCCAAGGGTCCCTCCTGTATGTGGCGAACAGGTCATCCGTGTCCCCACGTCCATAAACCATGGGACTGCTGGGGCCCAGGCTGCCAGGATTTCGGCCTTGCCTTCGGAGCCCGGCCACATACGCGGCCTTGCAGCGGAGGCGGGGACATGTAGACAGCCAAAATTTGGAAAATGGCAGTGTTTCCTCGAGTTCCCGGGCATCGGCCTTTTAGAGCGGCTTGCTTTTTCTCCTGGTAGGAGAGGGCCCTGACGGAGAAAGGCAGGATTACGTGTGCAGGAAAGGTGTGTGCTGAGAGGGTGACGACGTTGAGACCATGTTGGGATCTTTAGTCCCAGGAGAGGCCCCTGGCGGGTGTGGGTCAGTGTTGTCTACCCATCCCACTTGGCGGGGGGAGGTTTTCACCATACAAAGCAGCAGCGGAATTATTCGTCGCCGGAGGGGTTGCATCTGCCCACAAGCTCCACCTGGCCAGGGTCCGCCCCTACTGTATTGTCCATGTCAGTCAACAGAAGCTAAGACCTTCCAGAGAGACTACCTGCTCTTCTCTACCCACGGGGAAGCAGTACAGCCAGAAGCCTCCCCCGTTCCATCTCTAGGCTCTCTCCAGGCCCCTCATACTTGTGATGTGTCTCAGGGGTAGAAGGAAGAGATTTCTCCGAATGAACACATACACAGAGGGGCCATAGATGCTGAGGAAGGGCGCCTTTCCTACCGATATCCTAGCGTAAGTGGAAAAGTGGTACCTGCCTGCTGGCCCCGTGTGTCGAACGTGTCCACATCAGGGGCTGCCTACTGTGAGGTGATTCCCTGGGTGCCCTGGATTTTGTGGCCCAAAAGAGAAGGGGCCGTCGTGTGTCCATGGGTAAAATGGAGGGCACTGCGGAAGTGGCCGCTTAGGCTGGACCTCTCCTATTGGCTCGGTGTTTGTGACCCGTCCCCGTCAGAAGTTCCGGCCAGCCTTGCGGTGGCTGTCTCCATGGTGATTGGGAAAGAAGCCTTAGGCCCCGCACTCAGCCGTCACCTGGCCTACCTGGCCTCTTTAGCCTCATCTAGACCGCTGTGTGGATGAAAGAATGAATGTCGGCCAATGACCACATGTCCTCGTTGCCTTTGAAGGATTAGGCTCCTTGCCTGGGCAGAAGACAGCCAAGGTCAGCCTGAGCCTAGACACCTAGTGACCTGTGACAGTGCAGGCAGTGACAGATGTTGATTTTCATGCTCATGTATCCGCAGGTGGCGGATTCAGAGTGGTCGGAGAAGAAGTGTAAGTAGGGATGACACAGACACGAGGGCACGGGCCAAAGGTCAGGGAAAATAGCTGAGATCGTGGAGCTCTAGCGGAGCCAGTGTAGGGCCCAGGCCTCCCTCCTGTACGTGGCAAAGAGGTGATCCATATGCCGCCATGCGCAGACTCTGGACTGCTGGGGCCCTGGACGCCCGGATTGCGGCCTTGTCTTCGGAGAAGTGACACACATGCACTGTGCCAGCGGAGGCTGTGGCCCAGCAGAGGGCAAAATCTTGAAAATGCGGGCTTCAGTTGACTTTGCCTGTGCTCTCCTTTGGCTGAGTGCCATCGTGTGTTTCCTAGCAGGAGAAGGCATTCGTGGAGAGAGGCGGATTCCATGTGTGCAGGCAAAGTGTGTGCTGAGATGATGAGTGGCTGGAGACCAGGGTGGACTCTTGAGACCCAGGATAGACCCCTGGCAGGTATGTGTCAATGTTTTCTGCCCATGGCACTCAGCCGGGTATTTGCATAGAATGTTCTCCGCGGAATTAGTAGTCTCCGGAGAGGCTGCTGCATGTCAGCAAGCTTCACCTGGCCAGGTCCGCCCGTGATGTAGCTCCCCAATCAATGGCTACTCTCTAGACCTTCCAGATAGACTAGCAGATCTTCTCTGCCCATGGGCAACCAGTAGAGCCAGAGGCCTTCCCCCTTTGCTCTTTCGTCTCTAGGCCCTCTGTCAGGCACTCCAAGGTGTGAAGTGACAAGGGGGAGAAGGAAGAGATTTCAGAGAACGAACACATCCAGAGAGAGACAGAGAGAGGCAAGAGATGCTGAGTGGGGATGCCTTGCGTAGTGATATCCTGAGGAAAGTGGGAAAGAGGTACCTGGCCTGCTGTGCCAATGCCCTGAAGCAGTCCGCACCAGGGGCTCCCTTGTGCCTGCGTAGCCTTTCCCAGGGTGTGCTCAAATCCTGTGGCCACTAGGTGTCATAGGTCACACTGGAGGGCCCTGTGTCATCTGCCTGGCGGGCCGGATCTCTGCCATTGGCTCAAGTCTTGTCAGCAGGCCCATCACAAGCTCCGGCCACTCTTGCGGGGGGGGGACTGTCTCTATGGTGATGGCAAAGGAGTCTTAGCCCCGCCCACCTGGCCTTGACTTCACCTACCTGGCCCGCTGACCCTCACTCAGACCTCTGTGTTGCTCCAAATGAATGTCCGCCAGTGCCCGGGTGTCAGCATCTGGGATAAAGGATTCGGGACCTTGCCTGGGGCAGAAGGCAGCCTAGGTCAGCGGGTACCTGGAAGTCTACTGCCTCGTGACACTGCTGCCAGTGACAAATGGTGACTCCCACACTCACATATCGCCTGGTGGCAGAATGATAGTGATGGGCGGAGAAACATGGCTCCGGGGCACACGTTCCGTGGGGCACCAGCCAAAGCAAAGGCCAGGGCCGGTAGTGGACGTCGTGGAGCTGAATGGCGAGCCAGTGAAGGGCCCAAGGGTCCCTCCTGTATGTGGCGAACAGGTCATCCGTGTCCCCACGTCCATAAACCATGGGACTGCTGGGGCCCAGGCTGCCAGGATTTCGGCCTTGCCTTCGGAGCCCGGCCACATACGTGGCCTTGCAGCGGAGGCGGGGACATGTAGACAGCCAAAATTTGGAAAATGGCAGTGTTTCCTCGAGTTCCCGGGCATCGGCCTTTTTGAGCGGCTTGCTTTTTCTCCTGGTAGGAGAGGGCCCTGACGGAGAAAGGCAGGATTACGTGTGCAGGAAAGGTGTGTGCTGAGAGGGTGACGACGTTGAGACCATGTTGGGATCTTTAGTCCCAGGAGAGGCCCCTGGCGGGTGTGGGTCAGTGTTGTCTACCCATCCCACTTGGCGGGGGGAGGTTTTCACCATACAAAGCAGCAGCGGAATTATTCGTCGCCGGAGGGGTTGCATCTGCCCACAAGCTCCACCTGGCCAGGGTCCGCCCCTACTGTATTGTCCATGTCAGTCAACAGAAGCTAAGACCTTCCAGAGAGACTACCTGCTCTTCTCTACCCACGGGGAAGCAGTACAGCCAGAAGCCTCCCCCGTTCCATCTCTAGGCTCTCTCTCAGGCCCCTCATACTTGTGATGTGTCTCAGGGGTAGAAGGAAGAGATTTCTCCGAATGAACACATACACAGAGGGGCCATAGATGCTGAGGAAGGGCGCCTTGCCTACCGATATCCTAGCGTAAGTGGAAAAGTGGTACCTGCCTGCTGGCCCCGTGTGTCGAACGTGTCCACATCAGGGGCTGCCTACTGTGAGGTGATTCCCTGGGTGCCCTGGATTTTGTGGCCCAAAAGAGAAGGGGCCGTCGTGTGTCCATGGGTAAAATGGAGGGCAGTGCGGAAGTGGCCGCTTAGGCTGGACCTCTCCTATTGGCTCGGTGTTTGTGACCCGTCCCCGTCAGAAGTTCCGGCCAGCCTTGCGGTGGCTGTCTCCATGGTGATTGGGAAAGAAGCCTTAGGCCCCGCACTCAGCCGTCACCTGGCCTACCTGGCCTCTTTAGCCTCATCTAGACCGCTGTGTGGATGAAAGAATGAATGTCGGCCAATGACCACATGTCCTCGTTGCCTTTGAAGGATTAGGCTCCTTGCCTGGGCAGAAGACAGCCAAGGTCAGCCTGAGCCTAGACACCTAGTGACCTGTGACAGTGCAGGCAGTGACAGATGTTGATTTTCATGCTCATGTATCCGCAGGTGGCGGATTCAGAGTGGTCGGAGAAGAAGTGTAAGTAGGGATGACACAGACACGAGGGCACGGGCCAAAGGTCAGGGAAAATAGCTGAGATCGTGGAGCTCTAGCGGAGCCAGTGTAGGGCCCAGGCCTCCCTCCTGTACGTGGCAAAGAGGTGATCCATATGCCGCCATGCGCAGACTCTGGACTGCTGGGGCCCTGGACGCCCGGATTGCGGCCTTGTCTTCGGAGAAGTGACACACATGCACTGTGGCAGCGGAGGCTGTGGCCCAGCAGAGGGCAAAATCTTGAAAATGCGGGCTTCAGTTGACTTTGCCTGTGCTCTCCTTTGGCTGAGTGCCATCGTGTGTTTCCTAGCAGGAGAAGGCATTCGTGGAGAGAGGCGGATTCCATGTGTGCAGGCAAAGTGTGTGCTGAGATGATGAGTGGCTGGAGACCAGGGTGGACTCTTGAGACCCAGGATAGACCCCTGGCAGGTATGTGTCAATGTTTTCTGCCCATGGCACTCAGCCGGGTATTTGCATAGAATGTTCTCCGCGGAATTAGTAGTCTCCGGAGAGGCTGCTGCATGTCAGCAAGCTTCACCTGGCCAGGTCCGCCCGTGATGTAGCTCCCCAATCAATGGCTACTCTCTAGACCTTCCAGATAGACTAGCAGATCTTCTCTGCCCATGGGCAACCAGTAGAGCCAGAGGCCTTCCCCCTTTGCTCTTTCGTCTCTAGGCCCTCTGTCAGGCACTCCAAGGTGTGAAGTGACAAGGGGGAGAAGGAAGAGATTTCAGAGAACGAACACATCCAGAGAGAGACAGAGAGAGGCAAGAGATGCTGAGTGGGGATGCCTTGCGTAGTGATATCCTGAGGAAAGTGGGAAAGAGGTACCTGGCCTGCTGTGCCAATGCCCTGAAGCAGTCCGCACCAGGGGCTCCCTTGTGCCTGCGTAGCCTTTCCCAGGGTGTGCTCAAATCCTGTGGCCACTAGGTGTCATAGGTCACACTGGAGGGCCCTGTGTCATCTGCCTGGCGGGCCGGATCTCTGCCATTGGCTCAAGTCTTGTCAGCAGGCCCATCACAAGCTCCGGCCACTCTTGCGGGGGGGGGACTGTCTCTATGGTGATGGCAAAGGAGTCTTAGCCCCGCCCACCTGGCCTTGACTTCACCTACCTGGCCCGCTGACCCTCACTCAGACCTCTGTGTTGCTCCAAATGAATGTCCGCCAGTGCCCGGGTGTCAGCATCTGGGATAAAGGATTCGGGACCTTGCCTGGGGCAGAAGGCAGCCTAGGTCAGCGGGTACCTGGAAGTCTACTGCCTCGTGACACTGCTGCCAGTGACAAATGGTGACTCCCACACTCACATATCGCCTGGTGGCAGAATGATAGTGATGGGCGGAGAAACATGGCTCCGGGGCACACGTTCCGTGGGGCACCAGCCAAAGCAAAGGCCAGGGCCGGTAGTGGACGTCGTGGAGCTGAATGGCGAGCCAGTGAAGGGCCCAAGGGTCCCTCCTGTATGTGGCGAACAGGTCATCCGTGTCCCCACGTCCATAAACCATGGGACTGCTGGGGCCCAGGCTGCCAGGATTTCGGCCTTGCCTTCGGAGCCCGGCCACATACGTGGCCTTGCAGCGGAGGCGGGGACATGTAGACAGCCAAAATTTGGAAAATGGCAGTGTTTCCTCGAGTTCCCGGGCATCGGCCTTTTTGAGCGGCTTGCTTTTTCTCCTGGTAGGAGAGGGCCCTGACGGAGAAAGGCAGGATTACGTGTGCAGGAAAGGTGTGTGCTGAGAGGGTGACGACGTTGAGACCATGTTGGGATCTTTAGTCCCAGGAGAGGCCCCTGGCGGGTGTGGGTCAGTGTTGTCTACCCATCCCACTTGGCGGGGGGAGGTTTTCACCATACAAAGCAGCAGCGGAATTATTCGTCGCCGGAGGGGTTGCATCTGCCCACAAGCTCCACCTGGCCAGGGTCCGCCCCTACTGTATTGTCCATGTCAGTCAACAGAAGCTAAGACCTTCCAGAGAGACTACCTGCTCTTCTCTACCCACGGGGAAGCAGTACAGCCAGAAGCCTCCCCCGTTCCATCTCTAGGCTCTCTCTCAGGCCCCTCATACTTGTGATGTGTCTCAGGGGTAGAAGGAAGAGATTTCTCCGAATGAACACATACACAGAGGGGCCATAGATGCTGAGGAAGGGCGCCTTGCCTACCGATATCCTAGCGTAAGTGGAAAAGTGGTACCTGCCTGCTGGCCCCGTGTGTCGAACGTGTCCACATCAGGGGCTGCCTACTGTGAGGTGATTCCCTGGGTGCCCTGGATTTTGTGGCCCAAAAGAGAAGGGGCCGTCGTGTGTCCATGGGTAAAATGGAGGGCAGTGCGGAAGTGGCCGCTTAGGCTGGACCTCTCCTATTGGCTCGGTGTTTGTGACCCGTCCCCGTCAGAAGTTCCGGCCAGCCTTGCGGTGGCTGACTCCATGGTGATTGGGAAAGAAGCCTTAGGCCCCGCACTCAGCCGTCACCTGGCCTACCTGGCCTCTTTAGCCTCATCTAGACCGCTGTGTGGATGAAAGAATGAATGTCGGCCAATGACCACATGTCCTCGTTGCCTTTGAAGGATTAGGCTCCTTGCCTGGGCAGAAGACAGCCAAGGTCAGCCTGAGCCTAGACACCTAGTGACCTGTGACACTGCAGGCAGTGACAGATGTTGATTTTCATGCTCATGTATCCGCAGGTGGCGGATTCAGAGTGGTCGGAGAAGAAGTGTAAGTAGGGATGACACAGACACGAGGGCACGGGCCAAAGGTCAGGGAAAATAGCTGAGATCGTGGAGCTCTAGCGGAGCCAGTGTAGGGCCCAGGCCTCCCTCCTGTACGTGGCAAAGAGGTGATCCATATGCCGCCATGCGCAGACTCTGGACTGCTGGGGCCCTGGACGCCCGGATTGCGGCCTTGTCTTCGGAGAAGTGACACACATGCACTGTGGCAGCGGAGGCTGTGGCCCAGCAGAGGGCAAAATCTTGAAAATGCGGGCTTCAGTTGACTTTGCCTGTGCTCTCCTTTGGCTGAGTGCCATCGTGTGTTTCCTAGCAGGAGAAGGCATTCGTGGAGAGAGGCGGATTCCATGTGTGCAGGCAAAGTGTGTGCTGAGATGATGAGTGGCTGGAGACCAGGGTGGACTCTTGAGACCCAGGATAGACCCCTGGCAGGTATGTGTCAATGTTTTCTGCCCATGGCACTCAGCCGGGTATTTGCATAGAATGTTCTCCGCGGAATTAGTAGTCTCCGGAGAGGCTGCTGCATGTCAGCAAGCTTCACCTGGCCAGGTCCGCCCGTGATGTAGCTCCCCAATCAATGGCTACTCTCTAGACCTTCCAGATAGACTAGCAGATCTTCTCTGCCCATGGGCAACCAGTAGAGCCAGAGGCCTTCCCCCTTTGCTCTTTCGTCTCTAGGCCCTCTGTCAGGCACTCCAAGGTGTGAAGTGACAAGGGGGAGAAGGAAGAGATTTCAGAGAACGAACACATCCAGAGAGAGACAGAGAGAGGCAAGAGATGCTGAGTGGGGATGCCTTGCGTAGTGATATCCTGAGGAAAGTGGGAAAGAGGTACCTGGCCTGCTGTGCCAATGCCCTGAAGCAGTCCGCACCAGGGGCTCCCTTGTGCCTGCGTAGCCTTTCCCAGGGTGTGCTCAAATCCTGTGGCCACTAGGTGTCATAGGTCACACTGGAGGGCCCTGTGTCATCTGCCTGGCGGGCCGGATCTCTGCCATTGGCTCAAGTCTTGTCAGCAGGCCCATCACAAGCTCCGGCCACTCTTGCGGGGGGGGACTGTCTCTATGGTGATGGCAAAGGAGTCTTAGCCCCGCCCACCTGGCCTTGACTTCACCTACCTGGCCCGCTGACCCTCACTCAGACCTCTGTGTTGCTCCAAATGAATGTCCGCCAGTGCCCGGGTGTCAGCATCTGGGATAAAGGATTCGGGACCTTGCCTGGGGCAGAAGGCAGCCTAGGTCAGCGGGTACCTGGAAGTCTACTGCCTCGTGACACTGCTGCCAGTGACAAATGGTGACTCCCACACTCACATATCGCCTGGTGGCAGAATGATAGTGATGGGCGGAGAAACATGGCTCCGGAGCACACGTTCCGTGGGGCACCAGCCAAAGCAAAGGCCAGGGCCGGTAGTGGACGTCGTGGAGCTGAATGGCGAGCCAGTGAAGGGCCCAAGGGTCCCTCCTGTATGTGGCGAACAGGTCATCCGTGTCCCCACGTCCATAAACCATGGGACTGCTGGGGCCCAGGCTGCCAGGATTTCGGCCTTGCCTTCGGAGCCCGGCCACATACGTGGCCTTGCAGCGGAGGCGGGGACATGTAGACAGCCAAAATTTGGAAAATGGCAGTGTTTCCTCGAGTTCCCGGGCATCGGCCTTTTTGAGCGGCTTGCTTTTTCTCCTGGTAGGAGAGGGCCCTGACGGAGAAAGGCAGGATTACGTGTGCAGGAAAGGTGTGTGCTGAGAGGGTGACGACGTTGAGACCATGTTGGGATCTTTAGTCCCAGGAGAGGCCCCTGGCGGGTGTGGGTCAGTGTTGTCTACCCATCCCACTTGGCGGGGGGAGGTTTTCACCATACAAAGCAGCAGCGGAATTATTCGTCGCCGGAGGGGTTGCATCTGCCCACAAGCTCCACCTGGCCAGGGTCCGCCCCTACTGTATTGTCCATGTCAGTCAACAGAAGCTAAGACCTTCCAGAGAGACTACCTGCTCTTCTCTACCCACGGGGAAGCAGTACAGCCAGAAGCCTCCCCCGTTCCATCTCTAGGCTCTCTCTCAGGCCCCTCATACTTGTGATGTGTCTCAGGGGTAGAAGGAAGAGATTTCTCCGAATGAACACATACACAGAGGGGCCATAGATGCTGAGGAAGGGCGCCTTGCCTACCGATATCCTAGCGTAAGTGGAAAAGTGGTACCTGCCTGCTGGCCCCGTGTGTCGAACGTGTCCACATCAGGGGCTGCCTACTGTGAGGTGATTCCCTGGGTGCCCTGGATTTTGTGGCCCAAAAGAGAAGGGGCCGTCGTGTGTCCATGGGTAAAATGGAGGGCACTGCGGAAGTGGCCGCTTAGGCTGGACCTCTCCTATTGGCTCGGTGTTTGTGACCCGTCCCCGTCAGAAGTTCCGGCCAGCCTTGCGGTGGCTGACTCCATGGTGATTGGGAAAGAAGCCTTAGGCCCCGCACTCAGCCGTCACCTGGCCTACCTGGCCTCTTTAGCCTCATCTAGACCGCTGTGTGGATGAAAGAATGAATGTCGGCCAATGACCACATGTCCTCGTTGCCTTTGAAGGATTAGGCTCCTTGCCTGGGCAGAAGACAGCCAAGGTCAGCCTGAGCCTAGACACCTAGTGACCTGTGACACTGCAGGCAGTGACAGATGTTGATTTTCATGCTCATGTATCCGCAGGTGGTGGATTCAGAGTGGTCGGAGAAGAAGTGTAAGTAGGGATGACACAGACACGAGGGCACGGGCCAAAGGTCAGGGAAAATAGCTGAGATCGTGGAGCTCTAGCGGAGCCAGTGTAGGGCCCAGGCCTCCCTCCTGTACGTGGCAAAGAGGTGATCCATATGCCGCCATGCGCAGACTCTGGACTGCTGGGGCCCTGGACGCCCGGATTGCGGCCTTGTCTTCGGAGAAGTGACACACATGCACTGTGGCAGCGGAGGCTGTGGCCCAGCAGAGGGCAAAATCTTGAAAATGCGGGCTTCAGTTGACTTTGCCTGTGCTCTCCTTTGGCTGAGTGCCATCGTGTGTTTCCTAGCAGGAGAAGGCATTCGTGGAGAGAGGCGGATTCCATGTGTGCAGGCAAAGTGTGTGCTGAGATGACGAGTGGCTGGAGACCAGGGTGGACTCTTGAGACCCAGGATAGACCCCTGGCAGGTATGTGTCAATGTTTTCTGCCCATGGCACTCAGCCGGGTATTTGCATAGAATGTTCTCCGCGGAATTAGTAGTCTCCGGAGAGGCTGCTGCATGTCAGCAAGCTTCACCTGGCCAGGTCCGCCCGTGATGTAGCTCCCCAATCAATGGCTACTCTCTAGACCTTCCAGATAGACTAGCAGATCTTCTCTGCCCATGGGCAACCAGTAGAGCCAGAGGCCTTCCCCCTTTGCTCTTTCGTCTCTAGGCCCTCTGTCAGGCACTCCAAGGTGTGAAGTGACAAGGGGGAGAAGGAAGAGATTTCAGAGAACGAACACATCCAGAGAGAGACAGAGAGAGGCAAGAGATGCTGAGTGGGGATGCCTTGCGTAGTGATATCCTGAGGAAAGTGGGAAAGAGGTACCTGGCCTGCTGTGCCAATGCCCTGAAGCAGTCCGCACCAGGGGCTCCCTTGTGCCTGCGTAGCCTTTCCCAGGGTGTGCTCAAATCCTGTGGCCACTAGGTGTCATAGGTCACACTGGAGGGCCCTGTGTCATCTGCCTGGCGGGCCGGATCTCTGCCATTGGCTCAAGTCTTGTCAGCAGGCCCATCACAAGCTCCGGCCACTCTTGCGGGGGGGGACTGTCTCTATGGTGATGGCAAAGGAGTCTTAGCCCCGCCCACCTGGCCTTGACTTCACCTACCTGGCCCGCTGACCCTCACTCAGACCTCTGTGTTGCTCCAAATGAATGTCCGCCAGTGCCCGGGTGTCAGCATCTGGGATAAAGGATTCGGGACCTTGCCTGGGGCAGAAGGCAGCCTAGGTCAGCGGGTACCTGGAAGTCTACTGCCTCGTGACACTGCTGCCAGTGACAAATGGTGACTCCCACACTCACATATCGCCTGGTGGCAGAATGATAGTGATGGGCGGAGAAACATGGCTCCGGAGCACACGTTCCGTGGGGCACCAGCCAAAGCAAAGGCCAGGGCCGGTAGTGGACGTCGTGGAGCTGAATGGCGAGCCAGTGAAGGGCCCAAGGGTCCCTCCTGTATGTGGCGAACAGGTCATCCGTGTCCCCACGTCCATAAACCATGGGACTGCTGGGGCCCAGGCTGCCAGGATTTCGGCCTTGCCTTCGGAGCCCGGCCACATACGTGGCCTTGCAGCGGAGGCGGGGACATGTAGACAGCCAAAATTTGGAAAATGGCAGTGTTTCCTCGAGTTCCCGGGCATCGGCCTTTTTGAGCGGCTTGCTTTTTCTCCTGGTAGGAGAGGGCCCTGACGGAGAAAGGCAGGATTACGTGTGCAGGAAAGGTGTGTGCTGAGAGGGTGACGACGTTGAGACCATGTTGGGATCTTTAGTCCCAGGAGAGGCCCCTGGCGGGTGTGGGTCAGTGTTGTCTACCCATCCCACTTGGCGGGGGGAGGTTTTCACCATACAAAGCAGCAGCGGAATTATTCGTCGCCGGAGGGGTTGCATCTGCCCACAAGCTCCACCTGGCCAGGGTCCGCCCCTACTGTATTGTCCATGTCAGTCAACAGAAGCTAAGACCTTCCAGAGAGACTACCTGCTCTTCTCTACCCACGGGGAAGCAGTACAGCCAGAAGTCTCCCCCGTTCCATCTCTAGGCTCTCTCTCAGGCCCCTCATACTTGTGATGTGTCTCAGGGGTAGAAGGAAGAGATTTCTCCGAATGAACACATACACAGAGGGGCCATAGATGCTGAGGAAGGGCGCCTTGCCTACTGATATCCTAGCGTAAGTGGAAAAATGGTACCTGCCTGCTGGCCCCGTGTGTCGAACGTGTCCACATCAGGGGCTGCCTACTGTGAGGTGATTCCCTGGGTGCCCTGGATTTTGTGGCCCAAAAGAGAAGGGGCCGTCGTGTGTCCATGGGTAAAATGGAGGGCACTGCAGAAGTGGCCGCTTAGGCTGGACCTCTCCTATTGGCTCGGTGTTTGTGACCCGTCCCCGTCAGAAGTTCCGGCCAGCCTTGCGGTGGCTGTCTCCATGGTGATTGGGAAAGAAGCCTTAGGCCCCGCACTCAGCCGTCACCTGGCCTACCTGGCCTCTTTAGCCTCATCTAGACCGCTGTGTGGATGAAAGAATGAATGTCGGCCAATGACCACATGTCCTCGTTGCCTTTGAAGGATTAGGCTCCTTGCCTGGGCAGAAGACAGCCAAGGTCAGCCTGAGCCTAGACACCTAGTGACCTGTGACACTGCAGGCAGTGACAGATGTTGATTTTCATGCTCATGTATCCGCAGGTGGCGGATTCAGAGTGGTCGGAGAAGAAGTGTAAGTAGGGATGACACAGACACGAGGGCACGGGCCAAAGGTCAGGGAAAATAGCTGAGATCGTGGAGCTCTAGCGGAGCCAGTGTAGGGCCCAGGCCTCCCTCCTGTACGTGGCAAAGAGGTGATCCATATGCCGCCATGCGCAGACTCTGGACTGCTGGGGTCCTGGACGCCCGGATTGCGGCCTTGTCTTCGGAGAAGTGACACACATGCACTGTGGCAGCGGAGGCTGTGGCCCAGCAGAGGGCAAAATCTTGAAAATGCGGGCTTCAGTTGACTTTGCCTGTGCTCTCCTTTGGCTGAGTGCCATCGTGTGTTTCCTAGCAGGAGAAGGCATTCGTGGAGAGAGGCGGATTCCATGTGTGCAGGCAAAGTGTGTGCTGAGATGATGAGTGGCTGGAGACCAGGGTGGACTCTTGAGACCCAGGATAGACCCCTGGCAGGTATGTGTCAATGTTTTCTGCCCATGGCACTCAGCCGGGTATTTGCATAGAATGTTCTCCGCGGAATTAGTAGTCTCCGGAGAGGCTGCTGCATGTCAGCAAGCTTCACCTGGCCAGGTCCGCCCGTGATGGAGCTCCCCAATCAATGGCTACTCTCTAGACCTTCCAGATAGACTAGCAGATCTTCTCTGCCCATGGGCAACCAGTAGAGCCAGAGGCCTTCCCCCTTTGCTCTTTCGTCTCTAGGCCCTCTGTCAGGCACTCCAAGGTGTGAAGTGACAAGGGGGAGAAGGAAGAGATTTCAGAGAACGAACACATCCAGAGAGAGACAGAGAGAGGCAAGAGATGCTGAGTGGGGATGCCTTGCGTAGTGATATCCTGAGGAAAGTGGGAAAGAGGTACCTGGCCTGCTGTGCCAATGCCCTGAAGCAGTCCGCACCAGGGGCTCCCTTGTGCCTGCGTAGCCTTTCCCAGGGTGTGCTCAAATCCTGTGGCCACTAGGTGTCATAGGTCACACTGGAGGGCCCTGTGTCATCTGCCTGGCGGGCCGGATCTCTGCCATTGGCTCAAGTCTTGTCAGCAGGCCCATCACAAGCTCCGGCCACTCTTGCGGGGGGGGACTGTCTCTATGGTGATGGCAAAGGAGTCTTAGCCCCGCCCACCTGGCCTTGACTTCACCTACCTGGCCCGCTGACCCTCACTCAGACCTCTGTGTTGCTCCAAATGAATGTCCGCCAGTGCCCGGGTGTCAGCATCTGGGATAAAGGATTCGGGACCTTGCCTGGGGCAGAAGGCAGCCTAGGTCAGCGGGTACCTGGAAGTCTACTGCCTCGTGACACTGCTGCCAGTGACAAATGGTGACTCCCACACTCACATATCGCCTGGTGGCAGAATGATAGTGATGGGCGGAGAAACATGGCTCCGGAGCACACGTTCCGTGGGGCACCAGCCAAAGCAAAGGCCAGGGCCGGTAGTGGACGTCGTGGAGCTGAATGGCGAGCCAGTGAAGGGCCCAAGGGTCCCTCCTGTATGTGGCGAACAGGTCATCCGTGTCCCCACGTCCATAAACCATGGGACTGCTGGGGCCCAGGCTGCCAGGATTTCGGCCTTGCCTTCGGAGCCCGGCCACATACGTGGCCTTGCAGCGGAGGCGGGGACATGTAGACAGCCAAAATTTGGAAAATGGCAGTGTTTCCTCGAGTTCCCGGGCATCGGCCTTTTTGAGCGGCTTGCTTTTTCTCCTGGTAGGAGAGGGCCCTGACGGAGAAAGGCAGGATTACGTGTGCAGGAAAGGTGTGTGCTGAGAGGGTGACGACGTTGAGACCATGTTGGGATCTTTAGTCCCAGGAGAGGCCCCTGGCGGGTGTGGGTCAGTGTTGTCTACCCATCCCACTTGGCGGGGGGAGGTTTTCACCATACAAAGCAGCAGCGGAATTATTCGTCGCCGGAGGGGTTGCATCTGCCCACAAGCTCCACCTGGCCAGGGTCCGCCCCTACTGTATTGTCCATGTCAGTCAACAGAAGCTAAGACCTTCCAGAGAGACTACCTGCTCTTCTCTACCCACGGGGAAGCAGTACAGCCAGAAGTCTCCCCCGTTCCATCTCTAGGCTCTCTCTCAGGCCCCTCATACTTGTGATGTGTCTCAGGGGTAGAAGGAAGAGATTTCTCCGAATGAACACATACACAGAGGGGCCATAGATGCTGAGGAAGGGCGCCTTGCCTACTGATATCCTAGCGTAAGTGGAAAAATGGTACCTGCCTGCTGGCCCCGTGTGTCGAACGTGTCCACATCAGGGGCTGCCTACTGTGAGGTGATTCCCTGGGTGCCCTGGATTTTGTGGCCCAAAAGAGAAGGGGCCGTCGTGTGTCCATGGGTAAAATGGAGGGCACTGCAGAAGTGGCCGCTTAGGCTGGACCTCTCCTATTGGCTCGGTGTTTGTGACCCGTCCCCGTCAGAAGTTCCGGCCAGCCTTGCGGTGGCTGTCTCCATGGTGATTGGGAAAGAAGCCTTAGGCCCCGCACTCAGCCGTCACCTGGCCTACCTGGCCTCTTTAGCCTCATCTAGACCGCTGTGTGGATGAAAGAATGAATGTCGGCCAATGACCACATGTCCTCGTTGCCTTTGAAGGATTAGGCTCCTTGCCTGGGCAGAAGACAGCCAAGGTCAGCCTGAGCCTAGACACCTAGTGACCTGTGACACTGCAGGCAGTGACAGATGTTGATTTTCATGCTCATGTATCCGCAGGTGGCGGATTCAGAGTGGTCGGAGAAGAAGTGTAAGTAGGGATGACACAGACACGAGGGCACGGGCCAAAGGTCAGGGAAAATAGCTGAGATCGTGGAGCTCTAGCGGAGCCAGTGTAGGGCCCAGGCCTCCCTCCTGTACGTGGCAAAGAGGTGATCCATATGCCGCCATGCGCAGACTCTGGACTGCTGGGGTCCTGGACGCCCGGATTGCGGCCTTGTCTTCGGAGAAGTGACACACATGCACTGTGGCAGCGGAGGCTGTGGCCCAGCAGAGGGCAAAATCTTGAAAATGCGGGCTTCAGTTGACTTTGCCTGTGCTCTCCTTTGGCTGAGTGCCATCGTGTGTTTCCTAGCAGGAGAAGGCATTCGTGGAGAGAGGCGGATTCCATGTGTGCAGGCAAAGTGTGTGCTGAGATGATGAGTGGCTGGAGACCAGGGTGGACTCTTGAGACCCAGGATAGACCCCTGGCAGGTATGTGTCAATGTTTTCTGCCCATGGCACTCAGCCGGGTATTTGCATAGAATGTTCTCCGCGGAATTAGTAGTCTCCGGAGAGGCTGCTGCATGTCAGCAAGCTTCACCTGGCCAGGTCCGCCCGTGATGGAGCTCCCCAATCAATGGCTACTCTCTAGACCTTCCAGATAGACTAGCAGATCTTCTCTGCCCATGGGCAACCAGTAGAGCCAGAGGCCTTCCCCCTTTGCTCTTTCGTCTCTAGGCCCTCTGTCAGGCACTCCAAGGTGTGAAGTGACAAGGGGGAGAAGGAAGAGATTTCAGAGAACGAACACATCCAGAGAGAGACAGAGAGAGGCAAGAGATGCTGAGTGGGGATGCCTTGCGTAGTGATATCCTGAGGAAAGTGGGAAAGAGGTACCTGGCCTGCTGTGCCAATGCCCTGAAGCAGTCCGCACCAGGGGCTCCCTTGTGCCTGCGTAGCCTTTCCCAGGGTGTGCTCAAATCCTGTGGCCACTAGGTGTCATAGGTCACACTGGAGGGCCCTGTGTCATCTGCCTGGCGGGCCGGATCTCTGCCATTGGCTCAAGTCTTGTCAGCAGGCCCATCAGAAGCTCCGCCCACTCTTGCGGGGGGGGGACTGTCTCTATGGTGATGGCAAAGGAGTCTTAGCCCCGCCCACCTGGCCTTGACTTCACCTACCTGGCCCGCTGACCCTCACTCAGACCTCTGTGTTGCTCCAAATGAATGTCCGCCAGTGCCCGGGTGTCAGCATCTGGGATAAAGGATTCGGGACCTTGCCTGGGGCAGAAGGCAGCCTAGGTCAGCGGGTACCTGGAAGTCTACTGCCTCGTGACACTGCTGCCAGTGACAAATGGTGACTCCCACACTCACATATCGCCTGGTGGCAGAATGATAGTGATGGGCGGAGAAACATGGCTCCGGGGCACACGTTCCGTGGGGCACCAGCCAAAGCAAAGGCCAGGGCCGGTAGTGGACGTCGTGGAGCTGAATGGCGAGCCAGTGAAGGGCCCAAGGGTCCCTCCTGTATGTGGCGAACAGGTCATCCGTGTCCCCACGTCCATAAACCATGGGACTGCTGGGGCCCAGGCTGCCAGGATTTCGGCCTTGCCTTCGGAGCCCGGCCACATACGTGGCCTTGCAGCGGAGGCGGGGACATGTAGACAGCCAAAATTTGGAAAATGGCAGTGTTTCCTCGAGTTCCCGGGCATCGGCCTTTTTGAGCGGCTTGCTTTTTCTCCTGGTAGGAGAGGGCCCTGACGGAGAAAGGCAGGATTACGTGCGCAGGAAAGGTGTGTGCTGAGAGGGTGACGACGTTGAGACCATGTTGGGATCTTTAGTCCCAGGAGAGGCCCCTGGCGGGTGTGGGTCAGTGTTGTCTACCCATCCCACTTGGCGGGGGGAGGTTTTCACCATACAAAGCAGCAGCGGAATTATTCGTCGCCGGAGGGGTTGCATCTGCCCACAAGCTCCACCTGGCCAGGGTCCGCCCCTACTGTATTGTCCATGTCAGTCAACAGAAGCTAAGACCTTCCAGAGAGACTACCTGCTCTTCTCTACCCACGGGGAAGCAGTACAGCCAGAAGCCTCCCCCGTTCCATCTCTAGGCTCTCTCTCAGGCCCCTCATACTTGTGATGTGTCTCAGGGGTAGAAGGAAGAGATTTCTCCGAATGAACACATACACAGAGGGGCCATAGATGCTGAGGAAGGGCGCCTTGCCTACCGATATCCTAGCGTAAGTGGAAAAGTGGTACCTGCCTGCTGGCCCCGTGTGTCGAACGTGTCCACATCAGGGGCTGCCTACTGTGAGGTGATTCCCTGGGTGCCCTGGATTTTGTGGCCCAAAAGAGAAGGGGCCGTCGTGTGTCCATGGGTAAAATGGAGGGCACTGCGGAAGTGGCCGCTTAGGCTGGACCTCTCCTATTGGCTCGGTGTTTGTGACCCGTCCCCGTCAGAAGTTCCGGCCAGCCTTGCGGTGGCTGACTCCATGGTGATTGGGAAAGAAGCCTTAGGCCCCGCACTCAGCCGTCACCTGGCCTACCTGGCCTCTTTAGCCTCATCTAGACCGCTGTGTGGATGAAAGAATGAATGTCGGCCAATGACCACATGTCCTCGTTGCCTTTGAAGGATTAGGCTCCTTGCCTGGGCAGAAGACAGCCAAGGTCAGCCTGAGCCTAGACACCTAGTGACCTGTGACACTGCAGGCAGTGACAGATGTTGATTTTCATGCTCATGTATCCGCAGGTGGCGGATTCAGAGTGGTCGGAGAAGAAGTGTAAGTAGGGATGACACAGACACGAGGGCACGGGCCAAAGGTCAGGGAAAATAGCTGAGATCGTGGAGCTCTAGCGGAGCCAGTGTAGGGCCCAGGCCTCCCTCCTGTACGTGGCAAAGAGGTGATCCATATGCCGCCATGCGCAGACTCTGGACTGCTGGGGCCCTGGACGCCCGGATTGCGGCCTTGTCTTCGGAGAAGTGACACACATGCACTGTGGCAGCGGAGGCTGTGGCCCAGCAGAGGGCAAAATCTTGAAAATGCGGGCTTCAGTTGACTTTGCCTGTGCTCTCCTTTGGCTGAGTGCCATCGTGTGTTTCCTAGCAGGAGAAGGCATTCGTGGAGAGAGGCGGATTCCATGTGTGCAGGCAAAGTGTGTGCTGAGATGATGAGTGGCTGGAGACCAGGGTGGACTCTTGAGACCCAGGATAGACCCCTGGCAGGTATGTGTCAATGTTTTCTGCCCATGGCACTCAGCCGGGTATTTGCATAGAATGTTCTCCGCGGAATTAGTAGTCTCCGGAGAGGCTGCTGCATGTCAGCAAGCTTCACCTGGCCAGGTCCGCCCGTGATGTAGCTCCCCAATCAATGGCTACTCTCTAGACCTTCCAGATAGACTAGCAGATCTTCTCTGCCCATGGGCAACCAGTAGAGCCAGAGGCCTTCCCCCTTTGCTCTTTCGTCTCTAGGCCCTCTGTCAGGCACTCCAAGGTGTGAAGTGACAAGGGGGAGAAGGAAGAGATTTCAGAGAACGAACACATCCAGAGAGAGACAGAGAGAGGCAAGAGATGCTGAGTGGGGATGCCTTGCGTAGTGATATCCTGAGGAAAGTGGGAAAGAGGTACCTGGCCTGCTGTGCCAATGCCCTGAAGCAGTCCGCACCAGGGGCTCCCTTGTGCCTGCGTAGCCTTTCCCAGGGTGTGCTCAAATCCTGTGGCCACTAGGTGTCATAGGTCACACTGGAGGGCCCTGTGTCATCTGCCTGGCGGGCCGGATCTCTGCCATTGGCTCAAGTCTTGTCAGCAGGCCCATCAGAAGCTCCGCCCACTCTTGCGGGGGGGGACTGTCTCTATGGTGATGGCAAAGGAGTCTTAGCCCCGCCCACCTGGCCTTGACTTCACCTACCTGGCCCGCTGACCCTCACTCAGACCTCTGTGTTGCTCCAAATGAATGTCCGCCAGTGCCCGGGTGTCAGCATCTGGGATAAAGGATTCGGGACCTTGCCTGGGGCAGAAGGCAGCCTAGGTCAGCGGGTACCTGGAAGTCTACTGCCTCGTGACACTGCTGCCAGTGACAAATGGTGACTCCCACACTCACATATCGCCTGGTGGCAGAATGATAGTGATGGGCGGAGAAACATGGCTCCGGGGCACACGTTCCGTGGGGCACCAGCCAAAGCAAAGGCCAGGGCCGGTAGTGGACATCGTGGAGCTGAATGGCGAGCCAGTGAAGGGCCCAAGGGTCCCTCCTGTATGTGGCGAACAGGTCATCCGTGTCCCCACGTCCATAAACCATGGGACTGCTGGGGCCCAGGCTGCCAGGATTTCGGCCTTGCCTTCGGAGCCCGGCCACATACGTGGCCTTGCAGCGGAGGCGGGGACATGTAGACAGCCAAAATTTGGAAAATGGCAGTGTTTCCTCGAGTTCCCGGGCATCGGCCTTTTTGAGCGGCTTGCTTTTTCTCCTGGTAGGAGAGGGCCCTGACGGAGAAAGGCAGGATTACGTGTGCAGGAAAGGTGTGTGCTGAGAGGGTGACGACGTTGAGACCATGTTGGGATCTTTAGTCCCAGGAGAGGCCCCTGGCGGGTGTGGGTCAGTGTTGTCTACCCATCCCACTTGGCGGGGGGAGGTTTTCACCATACAAAGCAGCAGCGGAATTATTCGTCGCCGGAGGGGTTGCATCTGCCCACAAGCTCCACCTGGCCAGGGTCCGCCCCTACTGTATTGTCCATGTCAGTCAACAGAAGCTAAGACCTTCCAGAGAGACTACCTGCTCTTCTCTACCCACGGGGAAGCAGTACAGCCAGAAGCCTCCCCCGTTCCATCTCTAGGCTCTCTCTCAGGCCCCTCATACTTGTGATGTGTCTCAGGGGTAGAAGGAAGAGATTTCTCCGAATGAACACATACACAGAGGGGCCATAGATGCTGAGGAAGGGCGCCTTGCCTACCGATATCCTAGCGTAAGTGGAAAAGTGGTACCTGCCTGCTGGCCCCGTGTGTCGAACGTGTCCACATCAGGGGCTGCCTACTGTGAGGTGATTCCCTGGGTGCCCTGGATTTTGTGGCCCAAAAGAGAAGGGGCCGTCGTGTGTCCATGGGTAAAATGGAGGGCAGTGCGGAAGTGGCCGCTTAGGCTGGACCTCTCCTATTGGCTCGGTGTTTGTGACCCGTCCCCGTCAGAAGTTCCGGCCAGCCTTGCGGTGGCTGACTCCATGGTGATTGGGAAAGAAGCCTTAGGCCCCGCACTCAGCCGTCACCTGGCCTACCTGGCCTCTTTAGCCTCATCTAGACCGCTGTGTGGATGAAAGAATGAATGTCGGCCAATGACCACATGTCCTCGTTGCCTTTGAAGGATTAGGCTCCTTGCCTGGGCAGAAGACAGCCAAGGTCAGCCTGAGCCTAGACACCTAGTGACCTGTGACACTGCAGGCAGTGACAGATGTTGATTTTCATGCTCATGTATCCGCAGGTGGCGGATTCAGAGTGGTCGGAGAAGAAGTGTAAGTAGGGATGACACAGACACGAGGGCACGGGCCAAAGGTCAGGGAAAATAGCTGAGATCGTGGAGCTCTAGCGGAGCCAGTGTAGGGCCCAGGCCTCCCTCCTGTACGTGGCAAAGAGGTGATCCATATGCCGCCATGCGCAGACTCTGGACTGCTGGGGCCCTGGACGCCCGGATTGCGGCCTTGTCTTCGGAGAAGTGACACACATGCACTGTGGCAGCGGAGGCTGTGGCCCAGCAGAGGGCAAAATCTTGAAAATGCGGGCTTCAGTTGACTTTGCCTGTGCTCTCCTTTGGCTGAGTGCCATCGTGTGTTTCCTAGCAGGAGAAGGCATTCGTGGAGAGAGGCGGATTCCATGTGTGCAGGCAAAGTGTGTGCTGAGATGATGAGTGGCTGGAGACCAGGGTGGACTCTTGAGACCCAGGATAGACCCCTGGCAGGTATGTGTCAATGTTTTCTGCCCATGGCACTCAGCCGGGTATTTGCATAGAATGTTCTCCGCGGAATTAGTAGTCTCCGGAGAGGCTGCTGCATGTCAGCAAGCTTCACCTGGCCAGGTCCGCCCGTGATGTAGCTCCCCAATCAATGGCTACTCTCTAGACCTTCCAGATAGACTAGCAGATCTTCTCTGCCCATGGGCAACCAGTAGAGCCAGAGGCCTTCCCCCTTTGCTCTTTCGTCTCTAGGCCCTCTGTCAGGCACTCCAAGGTGTGAAGTGACAAGGGGGAGAAGGAAGAGATTTCAGAGAACGAACACATCCAGAGAGAGACAGAGAGAGGCAAGAGATGCTGAGTGGGGATGCCTTGCGTAGTGATATCCTGAGGAAAGTGGGAAAGAGGTACCTGGCCTGCTGTGCCAATGCCCTGAAGCAGTCCGCACCAGGGGCTCCCTTGTGCCTGCGTAGCCTTTCCCAGGGTGTGCTCAAATCCTGTGGCCACTAGGTGTCATAGGTCACACTGGAGGGCCCTGTGTCATCTGCCTGGCGGGCCGGATCTCTGCCATTGGCTCAAGTCTTGTCAGCAGGCCCATCACAAGCTCCGGCCACTCTTGCGGGGGGGGACTGTCTCTATGGTGATGGCAAAGGAGTCTTAGCCCCGCCCACCTGGCCTTGACTTCACCTACCTGGCCCGCTGACCCTCACTCAGACCTCTGTGTTGCTCCAAATGAATGTCCGCCAGTGCCCGGGTGTCAGCATCTGGGATAAAGGATTCGGGACCTTGCCTGGGGCAGAAGGCAGCCTAGGTCAGCGGGTACCTGGAAGTCTACTGCCTCGTGACACTGCTGCCAGTGACAAATGGTGACTCCCACACTCACATATCGCCTGGTGGCAGAATGATAGTGATGGGCGGAGAAACATGGCTCCGGAGCACACGTTCCGTGGGGCACCAGCCAAAGCAAAGGCCAGGGCCGGTAGTGGACGTCGTGGAGCTGAATGGCGAGCCAGTGAAGGGCCCAAGGGTCCCTCCTGTATGTGGCGAACAGGTCATCCGTGTCCCCACGTCCATAAACCATGGGACTGCTGGGGCCCAGGCTGCCAGGATTTCGGCCTTGCCTTCGGAGCCCGGCCACATACGTGGCCTTGCAGCGGAGGCGGGGACATGTAGACAGCCAAAATTTGGAAAATGGCAGTGTTTCCTCGAGTTCCCGGGCATCGGCCTTTTTGAGCGGCTTGCTTTTTCTCCTGGTAGGAGAGGGCCCTGACGGAGAAAGGCAGGATTACGTGTGCAGGAAAGGTGTGTGCTGAGAGGGTGACGACGTTGAGACCATGTTGGGATCTTTAGTCCCAGGAGAGGCCCCTGGCGGGTGTGGGTCAGTGTTGTCTACCCATCCCACTTGGCGGGGGGAGGTTTTCACCATACAAAGCAGCAGCGGAATTATTCGTCGCCGGAGGGGTTGCATCTGCCCACAAGCTCCACCTGGCCAGGGTCCGCCCCTACTGTATTGTCCATGTCAGTCAACAGAAGCTAAGACCTTCCAGAGAGACTACCTGCTCTTCTCTACCCACGGGGAAGCAGTACAGCCAGAAGCCTCCCCCGTTCCATCTCTAGGCTCTCTCTCAGGCCCCTCATACTTGTGATGTGTCTCAGGGGTAGAAGGAAGAGATTTCTCCGAATGAACACATACACAGAGGGGCCATAGATGCTGAGGAAGGGCGCCTTGCCTACCGATATCCTAGCGTAAGTGGAAAAGTGGTACCTGCCTGCTGGCCCCGTGTGTCGAACGTGTCCACATCAGGGGCTGCCTACTGTGAGGTGATTCCCTGGGTGCCCTGGATTTTGTGGCCCAAAAGAGAAGGGGCCGTCGTGTGTCCATGGGTAAAATGGAGGGCAGTGCGGAAGTGGCCGCTTAGGCTGGACCTCTCCTATTGGCTCGGTGTTTGTGACCCGTCCCCGTCAGAAGTTCCGGCCAGCCTTGCGGTGGCTGACTCCATGGTGATTGGGAAAGAAGCCTTAGGCCCCGCACTCAGCCGTCACCTGGCCTACCTGGCCTCTTTAGCCTCATCTAGACCGCTGTGTGGATGAAAGAATGAATGTCGGCCAATGACCACATGTCCTCGTTGCCTTTGAAGGATTAGGCTCCTTGCCTGGGCAGAAGACAGCCAAGGTCAGCCTGAGCCTAGACACCTAGTGACCTGTGACACTGCAGGCAGTGACAGATGTTGATTTTCATGCTCATGTATCCGCAGGTGGCGGATTCAGAGTGGTCGGAGAAGAAGTGTAAGTAGGGATGACACAGACACGAGGGCACGGGCCAAAGGTCAGGGAAAATAGCTGAGATCGTGGAGCTCTAGCGGAGCCAGTGTAGGGCCCAGGCCTCCCTCCTGTACGTGGCAAAGAGGTGATCCATATGCCGCCATGCGCAGACTCTGGACTGCTGGGGCCCTGGACGCCCGGATTGCGGCCTTGTCTTCGGAGAAGTGACACACATGCACTGTGCCAGCGGAGGCTGTGGCAAAATCTTGAAAATGCGGGCTTCAGTTGACTTTGCCTGTGCTCTCCTTTGGCTGAGTGCCATCGTGTGTTTCCTAGCAGGAGAAGGCATTCGTGGAGAGAGGCGGATTCCATGTGTGCAGGCAAAGTGTGTGCTGAGATGATGAGTGGCTGGAGACCAGGGTGGACTCTTGAGACCCAGGATAGACCCCTGGCAGGTATGGGTCAATGTTTTCTGCCCATGGCACTCAGCCGGGTATTTGCATAGAATGTTCTCCGCGGAATTAGTAGTCTCCGGAGAGGCTGCTGCATGTCAGCAAGCTTCACCTGGCCAGGTCCGCCCGTGATGTAGCTCCCCAATCAATGGCTACTCTCTAGACCTTCCAGATAGACTAGCAGATCTTCTCTGCCCATGGGCAAGCAGTAGAGCCAGAGGCCTTCCCCCTTTGCTCTTTCGTCTCTAGGCCCTCTGTCAGGCACTCCAAGGTGTGAAGTGACAAGGGGGAGAAGGAAGAGATTTCAGAGAACAAACACATCCAGAGAGAGACAGAGAGAGGCAAGAGATGCTGAGTGGGGATGCCTTGCGTAGTGATATCCTGAGGAAAGTGGGAAAGAGGTACCTGGCCTGCTGTGCCAATGCCCTGAAGCAGTCCGCACCAGGGGCTCCCTTGTGCCTGCGTAGCCTTTCCCAGGGTGTGCTCAAATCCTGTGGCCACTAGGTGTCATAGGTCACACTGGAGGGCCCTGTGTCATCTGCCTGGCGGGCCGGATCTCTGCCATTGGCTCAAGTCTTGTCAGCAGGCCCATCACAAGCTCCGGCCACTCTTGCGGGGGGGGACTGTCTCTATGGTGATGGCAAAGGAGTCTTAGCCCCGCCCACCTGGCCTTGACTTCACCTACCTGGCCCGCTGACCCTCACTCAGACCTCTGTGTTGCTCCAAATGAATGTCCGCCAGTGCCCGGGTGTCAGCATCTGGGATAAAGGATTCGGGACCTTGCCTGGGGCAGAAGGCAGCCTAGGTCAGCGGGTACCTGGAAGTCTACTGCCTCGTGACACTGCTGCCAGTGACAAATGGTGACTCCCACACTCACATATCGCCTGGTGGCAGAATGATAGTGATGGGCGGAGAAACATGGCTCCGGAGCACACGTTCCGTGGGGCACCAGCCAAAGCAAAGGCCAGGGCCGGTAGTGGACGTCGTGGAGCTGAATGGCGAGCCAGTGAAGGGCCCAAGGGTCCCTCCTGTATGTGGCGAACAGGTCATCCGTGTCCCCACGTCCATAAACCATGGGACTGCTGGGGCCCAGGCTGCCAGGATTTCGGCCTTGCCTTCGGAGCCCGGCCACATACGCGGCCTTGCAGCGGAGGCGGGGACATGTAGACAGCCAAAATTTGGAAAATGGCAGTGTTTCCTCGAGTTCCCGGGCATCGGCCTTTTAGAGCGGCTTGCTTTTTCTCCTGGTAGGAGAGGGCCCTGACGGAGAAAGGCAGGATTACGTGTGCAGGAAAGGTGTGTGCTGAGAGGGTGACGACGTTGAGACCATGTTGGGATCTTTAGTCCCAGGAGAGGCCCCTGGCGGGTGTGGGTCAGTGTTCTCTACCCATCCCACTTGGCGGGGGGAGGTTTTCACCATACAAAGCAGCAGCGGAATTATTCGTCGCCGGAGGGGTTGCATCTGCCCACAAGCTCCACCTGGCCAGGGTCCGCCCCTACTGTATTGTCCATGTCAGTCAACAGAAGCTAAGACCTTCCTGAGAGACTACCTGCTCTACTCTACCCACGGGGAAGCAGTACAGCCAGAAGCCTCCCCCGTTCCATCTCTAGGCTCTCTCTCAGGCCCCTCATACTTGTGATGTGTCTCAGGGGTAGAAGGAAGAGATTTCTCCGAATGAACACATACACAGAGGGGCCATAGATGCTGAGGAAGGGCGCCTTGCCTACTGATATCCTAGCGTAAGTGGAAAAGTGGTACCTGCCTGCTGGCCCCGTGTGTCGAACGTGTCCACATCAGGGGCTGCCTACTGTGAGGTGATTCCCTGGGTGCCCTGGATTTTGTGGCCCAAAAGAGAAGGGGCCGTCGTGTGTCCATGGGTAAAATGGAGGGCACTGCGGAAGTGGCCGCTTAGGCTGGACCTCTCCTATTGGCTCGGTGTTTGTGACCCGTCCCCGTCAGAAGTTCCGGCCAGCCTTGCGGTGGCTGTCTCCATGGTGATTGGGAAAGAAGCCTTAGGCCCCGCACTCAGCCGTCACCTGGCCTACCTGGCCTCTTTAGCCTCATCTAGACCGCTGTGTGGATGAAAGAATGAATGTCGGCCAATGACCACATGTCCTCGTTGCCTTTGAAGGATTAGGCTCCTTGCCTGGGCAGAAGACAGCCAAGGTCAGCCTGAGCCTAGACACCTAGTGACCTGTGACACTGCAGGCAGTGACAGATGTTGATTTTCATGCTCATGTATCCGCAGGTGGCGGATTCAGAGTGGTCGGAGAAGAAGTGTAAGTAGGGATGACACAGACACGAGGGCACGGGCCAAAGGTCAGGGAAAATAGCTGAGATCGTGGAGCTCTAGCGGAGCCAGTGTAGGGCCCATGCCTCCCTCCTGTACGTGGCAAAGAGGTGATCCATATGCCGCCATGCGCAGACTCTGGACTGCTGGGGCCCTGGACGCCCGGATTGCGGCCTTGTCTTCGGAGAAGTGACACACATGCACTGTGGCAGCGGAGGCTGTGGCCCAGCAGAGGGCAAAATCTTGAAAATGCGGGCTTCAGTTGACTTTGCCTGTGCTCTCCTTTGGCTGAGTGCCATCGTGTGTTTCCTAGCAGGAGAAGGCATTCGTGGAGAGAGGCGGATTCCATGTGTGCAGGCAAAGTGTGTGCTGAGATGATGAGTGGCTGGAGACCAGGGTGGACTCTTGAGACCCAGGATAGACCCCTGGCAGGTATGTGTCAATGTTTTCTGCCCATGGCACTCAGCCGGGTATTTGCATAGAATGTTCTCCGCGGAATTAGTAGTCTCCGGAGAGGCTGCTGCATGTCAGCAAGCTTCACCTGGCCAGGTCCGCCCGTGATGTAGCTCCCCAATCAATGGCTACTCTCTAGACCTTCCAGATAGACTAGCAGATCTTCTCTGCCCATGGGCAACCAGTAGAGCCAGAGGCCTTCCCCCTTTGCTCTTTCGTCTCTAGGCCCTCTGTCAGGCACTCCAAGGTGTGAAGTGACAAGGGGGAGAAGGAAGAGATTTCAGAGAACGAACACATCCAGAGAGAGACAGAGAGAGGCAAGAGATGCTGAGTGGGGATGCCTTGCGTAGTGATATCCTGAGGAAAGTGGGAAAGAGGTACCTGGCCTGCTGTGCCAATGCCCTGAAGCAGTCCGCACCAGGGGCTCCCTTGTGCCTGCGTAGCCTTTCCCAGGGTGTGCTCAAATCCTGTGGCCACTAGGTGTCATAGGTCACACTGGAGGGCCCTGTGTCATCTGCCTGGCGGGCCGGATCTCTGCCATTGGCTCAAGTCTTGTCAGCAGGCCCATCACAAGCTCCGGCCACTCTTGCGGGGGGGGACTGTCTCTATGGTGATGGCAAAGGAGTCTTAGCCCCGCCCACCTGGCCTTGACTTCACCTACCTGGCCCGCTGACCCTCACTCAGACCTCTGTGTTGCTCCAAATGAATGTCCGCCAGTGCCCGGGTGTCAGCATCTGGGATAAAGGATTCGGGACCTTGCCTGGGGCAGAAGGCAGCCTAGGTCAGCGGGTACCTGGAAGTCTACTGCCTCGTGACACTGCTGCCAGTGACAAATGGTGACTCCCACACTCACATATCGCCTGGTGGCAGAATGATAGTGATGGGCGGAGAAACATGGCTCCGGAGCACACGTTCCGTGGGGCACCAGCCAAAGCAAAGGCCAGGGCCGGTAGTGGACGTCGTGGAGCTGAATGGCGAGCCAGTGAAGGGCCCAAGGGTCCCTCCTGTATGTGGCGAACAGGTCATCTGTGTCCCCACGTCCATAAACCATGGGACTGCTGGGGCCCAGGCTGCCAGGATTTCGGCCTTGCCTTCGGAGCCCGGCCACATACGCGGCCTTGCAGCGGAGGCGGGGACATGTAGACAGCCAAAATTTGGAAAATGGCAGTGTTTCCTCGAGTTCCCGGGCATCGGCCTTTTTGAGCGGCTTGCTTTTTCTCCTGGTAGGAGAGGGCCCTGACGGAGAAAGGCAGGATTACGTGTGCAGGAAAGGTGTGTGCTGAGAGGGTGACGACGTTGAGACCATGTTGGGATCTTTAGTCCCAGGAGAGGCCCCTGGCGGGTGTGGGTCAGTGTTGTCTACCCATCCCACTTGGCGGGGGGAGGTTTTCACCATACAAAGCAGCAGCGGAATTATTCGTCGCCGGAGGGGTTGCATCTGCCCACAAGCTCCACCTGGCCAGGGTCCGCCCCTACTGTATTGTCCATGTCAGTCAACAGAAGCTAAGACCTTCCAGAGAGACTACCTGCTCTTCTCTACCCACGGGGAAGCAGTACAGCCAGAAGCCTCCCCCGTTCCATCTCTAGGCTCTCTCTCAGGCCCCTCATACTTGTGATGTGTCTCAGGGGTAGAAGGAAGAGATTTCTCCGAATGAACACATACACAGAGGGGCCATAGATGCTGAGGAAGGGCGCCTTGCCTACCGATATCCTAGCGTAAGTGGAAAAGTGGTACCTGCCTGCTGGCCCCGTGTGTCGAACGTGTCCACATCAGGGGCTGCCTACTGTGAGGTGATTCCCTGGGTGCCCTGGATTTTGTGGCCCAAAAGAGAAGGGGCCGTCGTGTGTCCATGGGTAAAATGGAGGGCAGTGCGGAAGTGGCCGCTTAGGCTGGACCTCTCCTATTGGCTCGGTGTTTGTGACCCGTCCCCGTCAGAAGTTCCGGCCAGCCTTGCGGTGGCTGACTCCATGGTGATTGGGAAAGAAGCCTTAGGCCCCGCACTCAGCCGTCACCTGGCCTACCTGGCCTCTTTAGCCTCATCTAGACCGCTGTGTGGATGAAAGAATGAATGTCGGCCAATGACCACATGTCCTCGTTGCCTTTGAAGGATTAGGCTCCTTGCCTGGGCAGAAGACAGCCAAGGTCAGCCTGAGCCTAGACACCTAGTGACCTGTGACACTGCAGGCAGTGACAGATGTTGATTTTCATGCTCATGTATCCGCAGGTGGCGGATTCAGAGTGGTCGGAGAAGAAGTGTAAGTAGGGATGACACAGACACGAGGGCACGGGCCAAAGGTCAGGGAAAATAGCTGAGATCGTGGAGCTCTAGCGGAGCCAGTGTAGGGCCCAGGCCTCCCTCCTGTACGTGGCAAAGAGGTGATCCATATGCCGCCATGCGCAGACTCTGGACTGCTGGGGCCCTGGACGCCCGGATTGCGGCCTTGTCTTCGGAGAAGTGACACACATGCACTGTGGCAGCGGAGGCTGTGGCCCAGCAGAGGGCAAAATCTTGAAAATGCGGGCTTCAGTTGACTTTGCCTGTGCTCTCCTTTGGCTGAGTGCCATCGTGTGTTTCCTAGCAGGAGAAGGCATTCGTGGAGAGAGGCGGATTCCATGTGTGCAGGCAAAGTGTGTGCTGAGATGATGAGTGGCTGGAGACCAGGGTGGACTCTTGAGACCCAGGATAGACCCCTGGCAGGTATGTGTCAATGTTTTCTGCCCATGGCACTCAGCCGGGTATTTGCATAGAATGTTCTCCGCGGAATTAGTAGTCTCCGGAGAGGCTGCTGCATGTCAGCAAGCTTCACCTGGCCAGGTCCGCCCGTGATGTAGCTCCCCAATCAATGGCTACTCTCTAGACCTTCCAGATAGACTAGCAGATCTTCTCTGCCCATGGGCAACCAGTAGAGCCAGAGGCCTTCCCCCTTTGCTCTTTCGTCTCTAGGCCCTCTGTCAGGCACTCCAAGGTGTGAAGTGACAAGGGGGAGAAGGAAGAGATTTCAGAGAACGAACACATCCAGAGAGAGACAGAGAGAGGCAAGAGATGCTGAGTGGGGATGCCTTGCGTAGTGATATCCTGAGGAAAGTGGGAAAGAGGTACCTGGCCTGCTGTGCCAATGCCCTGAAGCAGTCCGCACCAGGGGCTCCCTTGTGCCTGCGTAGCCTTTCCCAGGGTGTGCTCAAATCCTGTGGCCACTAGGTGTCATAGGTCACACTGGAGGGCCCTGTGTCATCTGCCTGGCGGGCCGGATCTCTGCCATTGGCTCAAGTCTTGTCAGCAGGCCCATCACAAGCTCCGGCCACTCTTGCGGGGGGGGACTGTCTCTATGGTGATGGCAAAGGAGTCTTAGCCCCGCCCACCTGGCCTTGACTTCACCTACCTGGCCCGCTGACCCTCACTCAGACCTCTGTGTTGCTCCAAATGAATGTCCGCCAGTGCCCGGGTGTCAGCATCTGGGATAAAGGATTCGGGACCTTGCCTGGGGCAGAAGGCAGCCTAGGTCAGCGGGTACCTGGAAGTCTACTGCCTCGTGACACTGCTGCCAGTGACAAATGGTGACTCCCACACTCACATATCGCCTGGTGGCAGAATGATAGTGATGGGCGGAGAAACATGGCTCCGGAGCACACGTTCCGTGGGGCACCAGCCAAAGCAAAGGCCAGGGCCGGTAGTGGACGTCGTGGAGCTGAATGGCGAGCCAGTGAAGGGCCCAAGGGTCCCTCCTGTATGTGGCGAACAGGTCATCCGTGTCCCCACGTCCATAAACCATGGGACTGCTGGGGCCCAGGCTGCCAGGATTTCGGCCTTGCCTTCGGAGCCCGGCCACATACGTGGCCTTGCAGCGGAGGCGGGGACATGTAGACAGCCAAAATTTGGAAAATGGCAGTGTTTCCTCGAGTTCCCGGGCATCGGCCTTTTTGAGCGGCTTGCTTTTTCTCCTGGTAGGAGAGGGCCCTGACGGAGAAAGGCAGGATTACGTGTGCAGGAAAGGTGTGTGCTGAGAGGGTGACGACGTTGAGACCATGTTGGGATCTTTAGTCCCAGGAGAGGCCCCTGGCGGGTGTGGGTCAGTGTTGTCTACCCATCCCACTTGGCGGGGGGAGGTTTTCACCATACAAAGCAGCAGCGGAATTATTCGTCGCCGGAGGGGTTGCATCTGCCCACAAGCTCCACCTGGCCAGGGTCCGCCCCTACTGTATTGTCCATGTCAGTCAACAGAAGCTAAGACCTTCCAGAGAGACTACCTGCTCTTCTCTACCCACGGGGAAGCAGTACAGCCAGAAGCCTCCCCCGTTCCATCTCTAGGCTCTCTCTCAGGCCCCTCATACTTGTGATGTGTCTCAGGGGTAGAAGGAAGAGATTTCTCCGAATGAACACATACACAGAGGGGCCATAGATGCTGAGGAAGGGCGCCTTGCCTACCGATATCCTAGCGTAAGTGGAAAAGTGGTACCTGCCTGCTGGCCCCGTGTGTCGAACGTGTCCACATCA
This sequence comes from Loxodonta africana, assembly GCF_030014295.1. NCBI lineage: Eukaryota > Metazoa > Chordata > Mammalia > Proboscidea > Elephantidae > Loxodonta > Loxodonta africana. The sequence continues at coordinate 6,096 of NW_026975178.1, read as the reverse complement.
GGGGCTGCCTACTGTGAGGTGATTCCCTGGGTGCCCTGGATTTTGTGGCCCAAAAGAGAAGGGGCCGTCGTGTGTCCATGGGTAAAATGGAGGGCAGTGCGGAAGTGGCCGCTTAGGCTGGACCTCTCCTATTGGCTCGGTGTTTGTGACCCGTCCCCGTCAGAAGTTCCGGCCAGCCTTGCGGTGGCTGACTCCATGGTGATTGGGAAAGAAGCCTTAGGCCCCGCACTCAGCCGTCACCTGGCCTACCTGGCCTCTTTAGCCTCATCTAGACCGCTGTGTGGATGAAAGAATGAATGTCGGCCAATGACCACATGTCCTCGTTGCCTTTGAAGGATTAGGCTCCTTGCCTGGGCAGAAGACAGCCAAGGTCAGCCTGAGCCTAGACACCTAGTGACCTGTGACACTGCAGGCAGTGACAGATGTTGATTTTCATGCTCATGTATCCGCAGGTGGCGGATTCAGAGTGGTCGGAGAAGAAGTGTAAGTAGGGATGACACAGACACGAGGGCACGGGCCAAAGGTCAGGGAAAATAGCTGAGATCGTGGAGCTCTAGCGGAGCCAGTGTAGGGCCCAGGCCTCCCTCCTGTACGTGGCAAAGAGGTGATCCATATGCCGCCATGCGCAGACTCTGGACTGCTGGGGCCCTGGACGCCCGGATTGCGGCCTTGTCTTCGGAGAAGTGACACACATGCACTGTGCCAGCGGAGGCTGTGGCAAAATCTTGAAAATGCGGGCTTCAGTTGACTTTGCCTGTGCTCTCCTTTGGCTGAGTGCCATCGTGTGTTTCCTAGCAGGAGAAGGCATTCGTGGAGAGAGGCGGATTCCATGTGTGCAGGCAAAGTGTGTGCTGAGATGATGAGTGGCTGGAGACCAGGGTGGACTCTTGAGACCCAGGATAGACCCCTGGCAGGTATGGGTCAATGTTTTCTGCCCATGGCACTCAGCCGGGTATTTGCATAGAATGTTCTCCGCGGAATTAGTAGTCTCCGGAGAGGCTGCTGCATGTCAGCAAGCTTCACCTGGCCAGGTCCGCCCGTGATGTAGCTCCCCAATCAATGGCTACTCTCTAGACCTTCCAGATAGACTAGCAGATCTTCTCTGCCCATGGGCAAGCAGTAGAGCCAGAGGCCTTCCCCCTTTGCTCTTTCGTCTCTAGGCCCTCTGTCAGGCACTCCAAGGTGTGAAGTGACAAGGGGGAGAAGGAAGAGATTTCAGAGAACAAACACATCCAGAGAGAGACAGAGAGAGGCAAGAGATGCTGAGTGGGGATGCCTTGCGTAGTGATATCCTGAGGAAAGTGGGAAAGAGGTACCTGGCCTGCTGTGCCAATGCCCTGAAGCAGTCCGCACCAGGGGCTCCCTTGTGCCTGCGTAGCCTTTCCCAGGGTGTGCTCAAATCCTGTGGCCACTAGGTGTCATAGGTCACACTGGAGGGCCCTGTGTCATCTGCCTGGCGGGCCGGATCTCTGCCATTGGCTCAAGTCTTGTCAGCAGGCCCATCACAAGCTCCGGCCACTCTTGCGGGGGGGGACTGTCTCTATGGTGATGGCAAAGGAGTCTTAGCCCCGCCCACCTGGCCTTGACTTCACCTACCTGGCCCGCTGACCCTCACTCAGACCTCTGTGTTGCTCCAAATGAATGTCCGCCAGTGCCCGGGTGTCAGCATCTGGGATAAAGGATTCGGGACCTTGCCTGGGGCAGAAGGCAGCCTAGGTCAGCGGGTACCTGGAAGTCTACTGCCTCGTGACACTGCTGCCAGTGACAAATGGTGACTCCCACACTCACATATCGCCTGGTGGCAGAATGATAGTGATGGGCGGAGAAACATGGCTCCGGAGCACACGTTCCGTGGGGCACCAGCCAAAGCAAAGGCCAGGGCCGGTAGTGGACGTCGTGGAGCTGAATGGCGAGCCAGTGAAGGGCCCAAGGGTCCCTCCTGTATGTGGTGAACAGGTCATCCGTGTCCCCACGTCCATAAACCATGGGACTGCTGGGGCCCAGGCTGCCAGGATTTCGGCCTTGCCTTCGGAGCCCGGCCACATACGCGGCCTTGCAGCGGAGGCGGGGACATGTAGACAGCCAAAATTTGGAAAATGGCAGTGTTTCCTCGAGTTCCCGGGCATCGGCCTTTTAGAGCGGCTTGCTTTTTCTCCTGGTAGGAGAGGGCCCTGACGGAGAAAGGCAGGATTACGTGTGCAGGAAAGGTGTGTGCTGAGAGGGTGACGACGTTGAGACCATGTTGGGATCTTTAGTCCCAGGAGAGGCCCCTGGCGGGTGTGGGTCAGTGTTCTCTACCCATCCCACTTGGCGGGGGGAGGTTTTCACCATACAAAGCAGCAGCGGAATTATTCGTCGCCGGAGGGGTTGCATCTGCCCACAAGCTCCACCTGGCCAGGGTCCGCCCCTACTGTATTGTCCATGTCAGTCAACAGAAGCTAAGACCTTCCTGAGAGACTACCTGCTCTACTCTACCCACGGGGAAGCAGTACAGCCAGAAGCCTCCCCCGTTCCATCTCTAGGCTCTCTCTCAGGCCCCTCATACTTGTGATGTGTCTCAGGGGTAGAAGGAAGAGATTTCTCCGAATGAACACATACACAGAGGGGCCATAGATGCTGAGGAAGGGCGCCTTGCCTACTGATATCCTAGCGTAAGTGGAAAAGTGGTACCTGCCTGCTGGCCCCGTGTGTCGAACGTGTCCACATCAGGGGCTGCCTACTGTGAGGTGATTCCCTGGGTGCCCTGGATTTTGTGGCCCAAAAGAGAAGGGGCCGTCGTGTGTCCATGGGTAAAATGGAGGGCACTGCGGAAGTGGCCGCTTAGGCTGGACCTCTCCTATTGGCTCGGTGTTTGTGACCCGTCCCCGTCAGAAGTTCCGGCCAGCCTTGCGGTGGCTGTCTCCATGGTGATTGGGAAAGAAGCCTTAGGCCCCGCACTCAGCCGTCACCTGGCCTACCTGGCCTCTTTAGCCTCATCTAGACCGCTGTGTGGATGAAAGAATGAATGTCGGCCAATGACCACATGTCCTCGTTGCCTTTGAAGGATTAGGCTCCTTGCCTGGGCAGAAGACAGCCAAGGTCAGCCTGAGCCTAGACACCTAGTGACCTGTGACACTGCAGGCAGTGACAGATGTTGATTTTCATGCTCATGTATCCGCAGGTGGCGGATTCAGAGTGGTCGGAGAAGAAGTGTAAGTAGGGATGACACAGACACGAGGGCACGGGCCAAAGGTCAGGGAAAATAGCTGAGATCGTGGAGCTCTAGCGGAGCCAGTGTAGGGCCCATGCCTCCCTCCTGTACGTGGCAAAGAGGTGATCCATATGCCGCCATGCGCAGACTCTGGACTGCTGGGGCCCTGGACGCCCGGATTGCGGCCTTGTCTTCGGAGAAGTGACACACATGCACTGTGGCAGCGGAGGCTGTGGCCCAGCAGAGGGCAAAATCTTGAAAATGCGGGCTTCAGTTGACTTTGCCTGTGCTCTCCTTTGGCTGAGTGCCATCGTGTGTTTCCTAGCAGGAGAAGGCATTCGTGGAGAGAGGCGGATTCCATGTGTGCAGGCAAAGTGTGTGCTGAGATGATGAGTGGCTGGAGACCAGGGTGGACTCTTGAGACCCAGGATAGACCCCTGGCAGGTATGTGTCAATGTTTTCTGCCCATGGCACTCAGCCGGGTATTTGCATAGAATGTTCTCCGCGGAATTAGTAGTCTCCGGAGAGGCTGCTGCATGTCAGCAAGCTTCACCTGGCCAGGTCCGCCCGTGATGTAGCTCCCCAATCAATGGCTACTCTCTAGACCTTCCAGATAGACTAGCAGATCTTCTCTGCCCATGGGCAACCAGTAGAGCCAGAGGCCTTCCCCCTTTGCTCTTTCGTCTCTAGGCCCTCTGTCAGGCACTCCAAGGTGTGAAGTGACAAGGGGGAGAAGGAAGAGATTTCAGAGAACGAACACATCCAGAGAGAGACAGAGAGAGGCAAGAGATGCTGAGTGGGGATGCCTTGCGTAGTGATATCCTGAGGAAAGTGGGAAAGAGGTACCTGGCCTGCTGTGCCAATGCCCTGAAGCAGTCCGCACCAGGGGCTCCCTTGTGCCTGCGTAGCCTTTCCCAGGGTGTGCTCAAATCCTGTGGCCACTAGGTGTCATAGGTCACACTGGAGGGCCCTGTGTCATCTGCCTGGCGGGCCGGATCTCTGCCATTGGCTCAAGTCTTGTCAGCAGGCCCATCACAAGCTCCGGCCACTCTTGCGGGGGGGGACTGTCTCTATGGTGATGGCAAAGGAGTCTTAGCCCCGCCCACCTGGCCTTGACTTCACCTACCTGGCCCGCTGACCCTCACTCAGACCTCTGTGTTGCTCCAAATGAATGTCCGCCAGTGCCCGGGTGTCAGCATCTGGGATAAAGGATTCGGGACCTTGCCTGGGGCAGAAGGCAGCCTAGGTCAGCGGGTACCTGGAAGTCTACTGCCTCGTGACACTGCTGCCAGTGACAAATGGTGACTCCCACACTCACATATCGCCTGGTGGCAGAATGATAGTGATGGGCGGAGAAACATGGCTCCGGAGCACACGTTCCGTGGGGCACCAGCCAAAGCAAAGGCCAGGGCCGGTAGTGGACGTCGTGGAGCTGAATGGCGAGCCAGTGAAGGGCCCAAGGGTCCCTCCTGTATGTGGCGAACAGGTCATCCGTGTCCCCACGTCCATAAACCATGGGACTGCTGGGGCCCAGGCTGCCAGGATTTCGGCCTTGCCTTCGGAGCCCGGCCACATACGCGGCCTTGCAGCGGAGGCGGGGACATGTAGACAGCCAAAATTTGGAAAATGGCAGTGTTTCCTCGAGTTCCCGGGCATCGGCCTTTTTGAGCGGCTTGCTTTTTCTCCTGGTAGGAGAGGGCCCTGACGGAGAAAGGCAGGATTACGTGTGCAGGAAAGGTGTGTGCTGAGAGGGTGACGACGTTGAGACCATGTTGGGATCTTTAGTCCCAGGAGAGGCCCCTGGCGGGTGTGGGTCAGTGTTCTCTACCCATCCCACTTGGCGGGGGGAGGTTTTCACCATACAAAGCAGCAGCGGAATTATTCGTCGCCGGAGGGGTTGCATCTGCCCACAAGCTCCACCTGGCCAGGGTCCGCCCCTACTGTATTGTCCATGTCAGTCAACAGAAGCTAAGACCTTCCAGAGAGACTACCTGCTCTTCTCTACCCACGGGGAAGCAGTACAGCCAGAAGCCTCCCCCGTTCCATCTCTAGGCTCTCTCTCAGGCCCCTCATACTTGTGATGTGTCTCAGGGGTAGAAGGAAGAGATTTCTCCGAATGAACACATACACAGAGGGGCCATAGATGCTGAGGAAGGGCGCCTTGCCTACCGATATCCTAGCGTAAGTGGAAAAGTGGTACCTGCCTGCTGGCCCCGTGTGTCGAACGTGTCCACATCAGGGGCTGCCTACTGTGAGGTGATTCCCTGGGTGCCCTGGATTTTGTGGCCCAAAAGAGAAGGGGCCGTCGTGTGTCCATGGGTAAAATGGAGGGCAGTGCGGAAGTGGCCGCTTAGGCTGGACCTCTCCTATTGGCTCGGTGTTTGTGACCCGTCCCCGTCAGAAGTTCCGGCCAGCCTTGCGGTGGCTGACTCCATGGTGATTGGGAAAGAAGCCTTAGGCCCCGCACTCAGCCGTCACCTGGCCTACCTGGCCTCTTTAGCCTCATCTAGACCGCTGTGTGGATGAAAGAATGAATGTCGGCCAATGACCACATGTCCTCGTTGCCTTTGAAGGATTAGGCTCCTTGCCTGGGCAGAAGACAGCCAAGGTCAGCCTGAGCCTAGACACCTAGTGACCTGTGACACTGCAGGCAGTGACAGATGTTGATTTTCATGCTCATGTATCCGCAGGTGGCGGATTCAGAGTGGTCGGAGAAGAAGTGTAAGTAGGGATGACACAGACACGAGGGCACGGGCCAAAGGTCAGGGAAAATAGCTGAGATCGTGGAGCTCTAGCGGAGCCAGTGTAGGGCCCAGGCCTCCCTCCTGTACGTGGCAAAGAGGTGATCCATATGCCGCCATGCGCAGACTCTGGACTGCTGGGGCCCTGAATACTATCTCTCTATG